>NW_025387617.1:0-2836 GCF_016433145.1 Gracilinanus agilis | reverse complement strand
AGAGAGAGAGAGAGAGAGAGGGAGAGAGAGAGAGAGAAAATGAAAGAGAAGAGAGAGAGGGGGGAGAGACAGAGACAGAACAACAGAGATAGAGACAGGCAGAGAGAGAGAGAGGTAGAGAGAGACAAAGACAGAGACAGAGGGAGAGAGACAGAGAAAGAGAGATAGAAATAGTGAGAGACAGACAGAGGCAGAGATGGTTTGTGAGAAAAGGGTGCAGACGGAGGGCAGGGCCCAGTGTTTCTCCCAATTATTTCAGCCTGGCTGCCTCGGGTTATTAAAAAGTTCCCTCTGCAGATGGGCTGACAGTCGGAGCCGAGGGCTCAGCAGGAACATTCCTGGTCTGTCCCAAGGGCCCAGAGCCTGCCCCCTCTTGCCTGCAGATGCCCGGCTGCTGGAATTCTCTTCCCTTCCTGGTGGGAGAGAGCTGGGCCTCTCTGAAGTCTGTGGCCCGGCTGGGCGTGGGGCTCTTCCCCTGGATCTCATCCCCCAGCCCTGGCCTGGACCAAGGAGCCCCTGGCATCCTGCACCTCCCAGGAAATGGGTAAAGAGAAGATTCAGCGACGAGGCCCCTTTGGAGAAGTGGCTGCTGCATTGTGGCTGGAAGGTGTCAGAGGGGGGCTGATGCTGGCCCAACACTGTGGGGAGGGTTTCTGTTAGCCTGTCTGAGAGATATAATCCTGGGCTGCTTTGGGGGCACCAATGCCAGAGAGACAGATTGGGAAGCCACAAAAAAATCTGATTGTTTCCTTGCTGAGGTTGGAAGAAGTTTGGCCCCTGATGCATCTTTGGTGAACCGTGTTTGAATCCAGTTTTCAGCATTTGCTCCCTGTCTGACTCCTGATAAGTCATGTAAGCTCTCATCCTCAGTTTCCTCATCTGCAAAATGGGATAACAACAGCACCTACTCCTAGACTTGTGGTGAGGCCGACATAATATGCAAAAAGCACTTTGTTAAGTTGAATGAAAATGTTTCAAAACATAAAGAATTGAGCTTCTATTGTTTGGGGAAGAGGGGAAAAGATGGCCAAGCATCGGGGCTGGAAGGGACGTCAGAGGCCATGTAGGCCACCCCACGTCTGAGTGAGAGTCCTCACTACCACCTCCAAGACCTGGAGCGCACGAGAGCAGCCAGCAAACAACAACCTGAGGATAGCCCCTGGAATGGCTCCATCTCCACCCGCCATCTTGTCCTCCGACAGTCATCAGACCAGGAGGCGACCCTTCTCTGGACCTTTCCATGCATCGTGGCACGAGCTGTTTGGAGGAGTCAGCAAAGCAATGAGCTCACTCGGTTGTTTTTAAATCATCCAAACCCAAATGGCAGAACCAATGAGATGGAGGCAGGGTAAGCAGATGAAGGCCACCCATCTCCTCTGCCAATGGGGAAACATGAATTTATGCTCATTTGTCACTGAAAACTTTGACTTAAAAAAAAAGAAACTCAAATCTGTTGGTGATGTTCTGTCAGCAATGTCTGGGCAACCTTGACATAAGCATTAGATCAATACCTGTCTGGGGTCATTGGCTATGGCTGGGTGAGACCAATGCTGACGTCAAAGCTTTCTACCAAATTTACTCAGTTAAGTGAAATAATTCCTTGTTCCTGGTAGTGATGGGAGTGGGAAGGAAAAGGAGAAAAAGAATATTTCCTGAAAGCAGCCTTTTAAAAAGATCTAGATAGCTCAGTGGATTGAGAACCAGGCCTGGAGACAAGAGGTCCTGGGTTCAAATTTGACCTAGCTATGTGACCTTGGACAAGTCCTTGCCTCAGTTTCCTCATCTGTAAAAGGGAAGAAATAATAGTATCTGCCTCCCAGGATTGTTTTGAGGATAAAATGAGATTTTCATAAAGTGCTTTGCAAACTTTAATATACCATTTAAATGATAGTTATTATTTTGTATTTATTGCCATATCCATGTGATGGCTCCCCCTCCCCTTGGGAATGGAAGCTCTTTGAGGGCTGGGACTCTCTCATTTATTGTCTTTGTATTCCAAGTCCTGGTACAGTGTCTGGCACTAAAATACTCACTTATTGAATGAATGCATTGTTTATCATCACCTTTTACGGTTGGGCTTTTCAAGAGTGAAGGAAGACAGTTTGGGGGCAACCTATATCATTAAACATTTATTAAACACCGACTGTGTGCCAGGCACTATGCTAAGTGATGGGGATATGGAGAAAGGCAGAAGCCAGTTCCTGCTCTCAAGAAACTCCTATTCTAATAGGGGAGACAACACAGAAAAAGAAGCTGATGGGGAGGACGCTCAGACCAGGCTCATGATGTCGGGGAGATGATGAGGTGAGTGTCCTGAGGAGATGGGAGGAGCTGCCTGGCATCCACCCACCACCGTCTCCAACCAGGGATGGCTGCTGCCACCTCTCCAATCCTAAATTATCTTGGTATACATCTATATGTAGATAGGTATGGCTATGCACATACAGATAACACATATATATACAAGATAGACGTCTAAAAGGTATATGCTCGTACGAGAAATATCTATCCATCCATGCATGCATCTTTCTATCCATATCTATCCATTTGCTCTCTCTCTGCTTGTTTGTCTGTCTGTCTGTCCGTCCNNNCTATCTATCTATCTATCTATCTATCTATCTATCTATCTATCTATCTATCTATCTTATCTATCTGTCTGCCCGCCCATCCATCTATCTATCCACCCATCCATCCATCACATCTATCTGTCTGTCTGCCCATCCATCTATCCATCCATCCATCCATATCTATCTATCCATCCATCCATCTATCCATCTATCCATCTATCTATCCATCCATCCATCCATCCATCCATCCATCCATCCATCCATCCATC
>NW_025387616.1:0-1104 GCF_016433145.1 Gracilinanus agilis | reverse complement strand
GCTTTGGTGAATGTGCATCCTTACATTGTTTGTTTATGGTGTAATTTGGAGATTAAGCATTAGCACCCAGGCTGTCAGGTTGGCTCTAAAGACCCGAGAGTTCCATAATGGAATGGATCCGGGTTTTGAAAAAGGTGTAGGAGTTTGACCAAGCTGGAGGAAAGGATGTGCGTTGGCTGTGAGGTCCATCTTTTGCCAAATGCCCAAGGAGCCGTCAGTGTGGGATACCACTGAGAAGGAGATTCTGCAAGGAAACATCGTGGCCTAGGTTGAGGAAAGGACTGGGGTATCTGTTGGTGGGCAGCAGATCAATCTTCCTTACTCCCTAGATTCTGCTTTGCAGTAACTGGCTGTTTTGAATTTGTTCCTGTAACATCTTTGACCAGCTTGGAGCATCTCTGAACCTGTACAGTGAGGACCCCTCTTCAGCCATCCCTGTTTAGTTTGAGATCAGCTTAATTAGAAATCTAGTTTAGTTAAACTCTTAGGCAATTGTTAGTATAGCAATACCCTCTCCCTACTTCCTTCGGCTATTACCAATAAACCCAGTTTCATGGCACTTGTTGTCTTCTCTTAGTTATAAGGACCCACTTCATTGGTTTTCCCTGGTTGGCAGGTTGGCAGTTATTGAACGTCATTCCCAAACCTCCCATCCCCATTTGATGTACCCGTGTTCCTCTGTCTGTCTTTCCCTTGTGAGGGGTGAGTGTGTCCCAGGTTATTGTTATTCCCCATTCCCAATATTATCTTTTTCTATGGTTGTGGGTTACTCCACCTTAGCTCTCTCTCTTCTCTCCGGGCTATGGTGGGGTGAGCTGCCTGTTTACCTTAGCTTTTTGGTTTTCTTTTCTTCAAGTTAGTATTCATAAACTTTATAAATATAATACTTGGAGTATTGGATATTTTAACTTTCACACCAGCATACAAAGGCCTTTTTAGCTTCTTTCTGACAAACTCTCTGCATTATTTCCTCTAACATATCACTTATGACAGTTCTGAAAAGGAAGACATTTCACATGACGCTCTCTCTTTCTCCTCCACAGACCGTAGAACACCTACTTTCTCCCTGATTCCATAAGTAGAACCAGTTCACAGAAAGACTCT
>NW_025387615.1:0-6582 GCF_016433145.1 Gracilinanus agilis | reverse complement strand
TATATATATATGTACACATATATTTATTTATTTATATTTATATTTATATGTATATATTAACATTTCTTCTGAGGGCAGGAAATATTTTTGTGATTTTCCCCTTCTTAATATCCCCAGTGCTTAGGAAATAACTCCTACCACATAGTAGGTGCTTAATAAATGCTTGTGTTGGTGATTAACTCCTCAATTTTGCTATCTGTAAAATGGGGATAACCATAGCCCCTACCTTATCTGACAAGGTTGTTGTGAGCTTCAAATACCATGCAGGGTGTCCTAAAAGTCTTAGTGCAGTTCTGAGCCATTAAAATTGTAAGCCAAAACTTTTGAAATGCTCTTTATGTGAAGTCCTTTGTAGACCTTAAAGTACCATACGAATGTCAGTGATTTCTTTGATGGTTCTATCACACAACCTGGACAAGTCCATGAAGCATTCACAACCACAAAGGATGAAGCAAACCACCCAGAAGAAATAAAGCCAGAAAGTTATGGTATATGTTTGTAGCAGCATATTCTTGAGGAATCTGGAGAAACGTGGAAAGAATTGTATGAATTGGTACAGAGGGAAACAACAGAAAACATTATATATAATAACTACAAGAGAGAGGCAACTAGGTGGCTTAGTGGATAGAGTATCAGGCTTGGATGGAGTAGGGAGGATCTGGGTTCCAATCTGGCTTCAGATACTTCCTAGCTGTGTGACCCTGGGCAAGTCACTTAACTCCCTTTGCTTGAAATGGATTCCGACAGCGAAGGATTAAAAAAAAAATGGAAGGTAGGAAAAAACAATAACTACAAGGAAAAGGAAGCCACGCTTAGATTAATTGAAAATCCAATCACAGCCTTAGAGAAGAGAATGAAACATCCTTCTCTCTTCTCAACAAAGAGACTGAGGACTACTTGGGGCAGAATGCTGTGTGCAATGCCAGATGCTATCATTCTATTTTTTTAAATTTGTGTTTAATTGGTTTTTCTTTAACGCAAGAAAGAATTCAAAGTAGGGGGAAGGTGAGAAAAAGAGGAAGAGATGAGGTTTTTTCCCTTCAAAATTGACTCTAGCGACAATTCCAAGATACCAATAATGATTTGTAGTACCCGTCGCATGAAACAAATACTGGACAGAAGGGTTATGGTCAATGCAGAAATTTAGTTTGCTTGATGATGTATATTTGTTTAGAAGGTTTGGGGGTTTTTTATGGTGGGGGAGAGGGAAAGAAAATAAATGCTTGTTCATTGCAATAAACTTAAACTATGAAAAAAGAAAAATATTTGAATTTTTAAAAATAAAAAATTAAAAGTTCAAAGAAATAACTATGTTATGAAGACATAAATAAAATACATTTTGAAAAGAAATAGTCAGAGAGCCAGAATGAGACCTATGCTGAACAGAATGGACATAGCCAATGAGGAAATTTGTTTTACTTGGCTATGCCTTTCGTTATAAATGTTTTTATTGGGAGTTTTTTAACGGTGAGAAAAAGAGAAAATAAATGCTCACTGACTACAAAAAAAATTTTTAATTAAACTACAAACAAGAAAAAATAATTTCAATTTAAAAAATAAAAAGTAAAATTAATTTTTAAAAGAAATAAATGTGACATAAAGACATCAACAAAATACAGTTTGAAAAGAAATAGCCAGAAGTCCTGGATGGGTGTCAGCAGTCACAGCAGAATAGGTTGTCATTTCATTTCATTCTCTCTTTTACTTATTCTTTTAATACTTTATGAATATATGGGGTACAGAATGGAGAAGGCTATTTCTCAGGCTTGGATGGCCATGGCCACTCTCTAGAAGAGGCCTGGCAGATACCCTTCCCAGATCTTAATACAATCCTGCCAACTACAGAGGGGATGTTAAGTGAGATAATATTTGTCAAGTGTTTAGCTCAATGCCTGGCACATAAGAAGTGCTATATTATTTAGTAGTTATCATTATCATCATCATCACTATTATTAAACTGAGAAAGAGAGGGAGAAGACGTGAGGACAAGGGAGAAATCCCTAAACTGCCAAGTCTACTGGGCTTGCTCAAGAGCTACTTTTACCATCCAGTGTGTCTCACTCACCAGCACACTCTGTTGTACAGGAGGCTTCCTGACCTGGCATCTCTGGAGAATCTGAAAAAATAAATAAATTCAGTGAGTTGTAGCCCAGCCACAAAGAGTCCTTGTGAAGTTCAGGTGTAGCTCCCATACCTTTGGCTTGTAGCAAACTTGAAATACCACCTCCAAGTGCTTTGAGACTTCAAGGTGCCAATAGCTAGAGTCCTACCACCCCAACTACTCCATCCCCCATTTGCGGCAGAAACAGAGCTCTTCTATCTTCAGCAGCAGCAATGGTGTTCTTTGAATGCCCATTCTGGTAGACCCCATCCTCCCTCATTACCTGCCATCTGGATACATCTGCCCCTGTGCTCCATCTTGCAGTATGGCACAGTGGCAAGAGAACTGGATCTAGAACCAGAGGACCATGATTAGTTACTAACTGTGTGATCTCGCCCAAATCTCTACTATCTGTTTCTACATCTGTAGAATGAGAGGAATTGGACTAGATGGCCCTGAAAGTCTTTTCCACCTCTAACCTATGGTCCTTTGATGGTGATCCTTTGAGTGTGAGTTGGTATAAAGAGGATGCTGTTGGGGGCAGCTGGATAGCTCAGTGGATTGAGAGTCAGGCCTAGAGACGGGAGGCCTCAGACATTTCCCAGCTGTGTGACCCTGGGCAAGTCACTTGACCCCCCATTGCCCACCCTTACCACTCTTCCACCTATAAACCAATACACAGAAGCTAAGGGTTTAAAAAAAACAAACAAACAAACAATAAAGAGGATGCTCTTTCAGCTTTCTCCCTCTAACAGGAAAAGGCAAAACATAAGTAAAGATGGCCATAGACCCTTCACTCTTAAATGTCAGAATCCAGGCTTTTCTATCTTATCCATGACACATTCTCCTCTGCCTTCTGTAGAAGTAGTCCCAAGTGGGGTTGCCAAGGAGCCAACTGGAACCAATTCTTGATATTGTTAAAGTCTTCCGTGTGAGCATTTACCCTTTGCAAATCAGCAACTGCTACAAACCAGAGCTTGATTTATTGTTCTATTGATGGCCTAGACTTAAGAAAGTGATGGAGAAAATGTTAACAATACAGACTAAATTTAAAAGTGTGCCCCACGTTTTCTGAGAGCAAGTTGTTAAGCATTTATCAGCACACCCTTGGACCTCCTATTTATACAGGAATCACTTGGCACCGGGAGCACAGGCTTTTCCCTCCTCCATCCCCTTTTAATCTAGCTAAAACCCTAGTTGCCTTTCCTTTCTATAGGACAAACATAGAAACTCATGAAACATTTTCCATTCTCCAAGAATAGGGCTATAAAAATGATGGTACTACTGGGGCTTTGTGCCAGGGTGGGAAATGAGAAGGACAATAACAATATGGTCACTTGGTACACTTCCTTCCCAATCTAGCTAAGTGCCCCAGTGTCCTTCATCTTTCTAGTGCCCACACCCCCAAGGGAACCTACTCATATCTCTGCAACTTGACTCATGGGCAAAAAAATGGCTGTTTATAGTTCTGCCAAGGAGCAACCAAAAGTTTCACAAAACAAGGGGCAATGACTGCAAATAGTGGCTGGATTTTGCAGTGATTTTAGTGCTTTCTGGAGTTTCAGTTCCACATTCAAGAAAAATGTAATTGTTGATGAGTCCTTAAAAATACCAAATTGAGTTCTTAAAAAGTTATTTTTGCTTGTTAACTGAGAAAAAGGCATTTAACAAAGGAGAACTCTTCCCCCCTTCAATACATCATTAAAAAAGTCTTTAAAATAATCAAGAACTGCAGTATTTCTGATTGTCTAAATGTTTTAATCCTCTTGGATCCAAACTAGTTTTTTTTTTCTTATTAAAGCAGAGCTAATGTTTAATTAATTGTCAAGAGGGGATAAAATCACATTTTACCGTCACATAGTTTTAGCCCATCTGACTTCTCTTTGAAATAATATCTTCCCTCCCCAGGACACCTTAGATGGAGCCTGTGTGCCAAATTAAACAGTTTTATGAAAGAGCCAGCTTTAAGCTTTCAGCTGCATAAAAGCTAAGCATTTATCTTGGAATTTCCCCCGCCCCATTTAATCATATCTGCTCTGCTACGGAGAATCCCTGATGGATTGATCCCACAAGAATTTTCCTGTATATTTTGGAGAAAAAAAAAAAAAAAAAAAGCAAAATCTTCTTCCCCTAAGGTAGTAAAGACTGACAGGCCACAGGAATTCTAAAAGCACTTCCTCTGTTTTCCCATTTTGATGAACTTTTCAAAAAATCTAAAACAATTGTAGAAGATCAGTCCTTCAGTAATCGTATTTAGCAAATCAACCAAAGCTAACCCACACAAGGTTTCTGTTTGTTTGTTTGTTTTATAGTCTTTTCCCAGGGCTTACTGAATTTTCTAGTCCTGTCTACCATCTCTGACTTCTGAAATAGGCATCCCTCACATGCACAGCCTCAAGAAATCAATTACGCAGCCCAGCTCTTTCCAGTGTAATTTCTGCTCTAGATTCCCTTTGAGGTGACCTGGATTGTTGAATCCATTTCCTCTCGGAGCTTGACACCTATCAGAGGGGGCGGTTTAATATCTTCAGAAATCCAGTTTCCAAACACAGCCAGCAAGAAATCATTTCACTGCCCTAGCGTTGAGTGTCTGGTGCTGAGAGATGCTTTCCCCAAAGTTCCCCAAACTCCACCTCATCTCCCGGTTTCCCCAGATAATGCAGCTGGCTGGAGATGAGACGCTCTGCTTCTCTGACATTACCAGTAAAGGCATCTCCCACTGCCCTCCCTCCTCCCGCTTCACAAGCCTTTGGTAAGTTGCCTGAGGAGGAGGAGGGGGAAAGACATTCCAAACTCTGGAAAATCCTCATGCACGCTCTTTAGAATGCGTTTTCCCAGAAGAAGGTGGGTCCCCAGAAGGAGCATCATTCTGTAAGTGGGGGAGAACACCCAGAACTCTAGTTGTTCTCAGTGATAATGTACTTACTCCCCGGAGTTGCCGCCACCACAGTCCAGAGGAAGACGAAAGCCAGGAGCCCCATGACCATCAGGATCCCCTCCTTAGCCCAAAGTTAACCAAACATCAGCTCCAGCTCTCAAAGGCAGCACTGAGCTGGCCAGTACTGAAAGGACACTTTCTTTACGGACTAGCAATGCAGGGCTTCATTTCTTAGCCCGAAGGGTGCGGGGAGGGGAGGGGAAAGGGAAGGGGGCTTCAGGAGGAAACTTGCCAGCCAATCAGAGACCTGTGATAAAGTTATAAGCTCCCCATCTGAAAGGGGAGGGGGGGAGTACTGACCAATGAGAAAAATTTCCCCTTCCTAAACCTGGGAAAAGAAGGTTTTAGCTCCTCGTGCCTGGCAAGGCTCACAGCCCCTAATGGAACTACTAACCCACTGGGAATGAAAGGCAATCATTTTCCCTTTCCCAGGCCTCATTTGGGGAAGGGGCAAAGCAAAAGAAAGGAGAGACTTGCTCAGTGGGACAGCTGTGCACAGGGAATCATGGAAACATTTAGAGCAAGAAGGGATCTTAGAGACCAGGAAATCCAATTCTCTTATTTTACAGATGAGGAAACTGAGGTCCATAGAGGTTCATTGACTTGCTGGTAGTCCTATAGCTGAGAAGTAGCTGAGGTTGGATTTGAACTTAAGTGTATTCCACTGATTCTAAGTATATGAAGGGAGCAGGCATTTGTTGTTCAGTTATTTCAGTGACACCAGTTGGAGTTTTCTTGACAAAGAGACTTCAGTGATTTGCCATTTCCTTCTCTAGCTCATTTGATAGTTAAAAAACCTGATGCATGGGGGCAGCTGGGTAGCTCAATGAATTGAGAGTCAGGCCTAGAGATGGGAGGTCCTAGGTTCAAATTTGACCTCAGACACTTCTCAGCTGTGTGACCCTGGGCAAGTCACTTAACCCCCATTGCCTACCCTTACCACTCTTCTGCCTTAGAGCCAATACACAGTATTGACTCCAAGACAGAAGGTAAGGGTTTAAAAAAAAAAAAAAAACAACCTGATGCAAACAGGGTTGAGTGACTTCCCCAGGGTCATACAGCTAGTAAGTGTCTAAGGCAAAATATGAACTCAAGTCTTCCTAACTCTAGAACCTACAAGCTATCCACTTTGTCACCTAGCTGCCTATACCCTATCCATTATACTACACTGCCACTTCTCACCAGATGAGAATAATAGAGTTGTCTGCTTCAGGCTCAGGACACAGCAAACACATGTGCCATCTTGGATAATATTTACCTCCACTTCAAAAGTCTTTGAACCTGAGCCAAGATCTGTTGTGCTCGGGAAGGATGCCTTGGGAGAGCTCAGTACTTTAAAAAACAAACTAAAACAAAAACCCAGGTTCTTTGTGATATCCTCAGTCCCTCACATAAAGACTTATTTCTCTGCAGTTTACTTCCCCTTCCTCTCTGCTCCTTAACTGCCAGAATTCTGATTTTCAGAATCAGATCCTAGAATGTGAAATGTTCTGAGGACAAAAAGTAATGTCTTTGGCAATTCGCCATATATATATATATATAT
>NW_025387614.1:3251-7399 GCF_016433145.1 Gracilinanus agilis | reverse complement strand
AGAGAGAGAGAGAGAGAGAGAGAGAGAGAGAGAGAGAGAGAAATAGAAAGAGAGCGCAATGCCATGAGCCAAATTAATACAAAACTGCTTATGAGAGAATCTCCAACAACAGGTTCAATGTTAATACTCAATAGATTTGTAAGAAAAAGCCAAGGCTGTTCCATAGGGTAGCCCCCTTTCAAAACTTCCCTATATCCACCATTTTTCCAGTCTCCCATATTCACAATTTGGGAATTTTCTTCCCCATTCCCTCACACTGAATATATTCAATAGGCTGCAAAACCTTATTTCTTTCAGTTAACAGCCCTTCTCTGCTCACCCAGACTCATTCCTTCTCACCTACTTTCATGCAATTGCCACTTTCTTTTTTTAAGCCTTAACCTTCTCTCTTAGATTCAAAACTGTGTATTGATTCCAAGGCAGAAGAGTGGTAAGGGCTAGGCAATGGGGGTAAGGGACTTGGTCCAAGGTCACACAGCTGTGAAATGTCTGGGGTCATGTTTGAACCTAGAACCTCCTGTCTTTAAGTCTGGTTCTCAATCTACTGAACCACTTAGATGCCCCCAGAAATTGCCTCTTAATAGTTTTCCAGATCTGTCCCACTCAGCCCATCCTATATTGCTATTTTCCTAAGGGAAGTCATCCCTCTCTACTCTGACTTGGTCAGCCATTAATTGACCTGCCAGCTTCAATTCTGGGAGTGCCATTTTAGGAAGAGCACTAATAGGCTAGAGATCATCCCTAGGAGGGTGATGAGAATAGTAAAGAGATTTGAGGTCATGCTATTTGAAAATCAATTGAAAGAACTAGAGATGTTTATCCTGGAGATGAGAAAAAAAGGAAGAGATGATGATTGTATTCAATACTGTGGCAGAAAGATTAAACTTGTTCTGCTTGATCTGAGAGGGGAAAATTCAGGCACAGTTAGGCTTAATGTAAAGAAACATTTCCTAATGCCTAGAGCTATCTCCAAGTAGAATGGTGTATGCTGGTGTCCCTGTATCCCCTCCTCCCCCAGACATCTTTGAGGAAAGATTGGATGATCATTGTTAGGAAGGTTGAGAAAGGAGCAGCTTCTGAGATTTCCTCTTCCTCTGAAATTCTTCAGCTAGCCCAGCTAAGTCTGGAGCATATAAGGCTAGCCACTTCATGATGAATTATTTTAATCACGGCAACTGATCTAAGTCTAAGGTAGGAAAAGGTTTCCCAAAATGATGAACTCATGAATCTTCTAAACTGAATCTAAATTGAAATCTAACTCTAAAATGAATCTTCTAATGAAGGGCAAGCAATCAAGTAGACATACATCAGTGGCTTAGCCAAATCTCTGGTTAACCAGAATGCTACCTCACTGCTTCTCGATATGAATCTTCATCTTCAGTCGGGCTAGTCTCCACAATACACTCATTCACTCATTCCTATCTCCATATTTTCGCTCCTCCTCAGACTGGAATGACCTTCTTTCTCTTCTCAATCTAAATTCTGTTCATGTTTCAAGGCCCAGTTAACGCTTGTCTCCTCTGATTATATAGTACACATGCAAACCTTCAATTATCTAGACTAAATTAGGGCTGTTTATTCCATGCGGAAAACTGGAAACGACTTGGGAGGGGAACGAACATTGTCATGTGAAAGAAAGATGAGACTTGTTCTTTAAAGCTCTACACAGGACCAACTAGGACCAACAGGCAAGAGATAAGGAGATACAGGCTTTGGTTCAATAATCAAGAACAATGAAGAGTTGTCCATAAAATGGGCTACCTCATAAGAGTTCCCTATCCCTTCAACCAGAGGTTAAATGACCACCTGCCAGAGGGGTTCAAAAAAAGCTCCATTCCCATTTTGGAAAGGAGGTTAGGCTCACTGGCCCCTAAAGCATTTTCCAACTCTAGAGATTCTGTTTCTTCACTGCAAGAAGAAAGTCAAAGGCAGAAAAACAAGAGTAGGGCAGTTTTAGAGCTAAGGAACAAAACAGAGAAGGAAACAATGATGAGAAAGTGGAACCGAACAGCCACTGATAACAGTCCTAAGATCTTAGCAAGAATAGGGGACCAGCTTGGGACACAGTGGATAGAGCACTGGAGTCAGGAAGACTGAACTTCCTAGATTCAAATCTGGTCTCAAGCATTTGCTAATGGTTTGTGGGACCCTAGGCAAGCCGTTTATTCCTGTCTGCCTCAGTTTCTTCATCTGTCAAGTGAGCTGGAGAAGGAAATGGCAAACCATTCTAGTAACTTAGATGTGTGACCCTGGGAAAACCCCTTAACTTTGCCTCAGTTTCCTCATCTGTCAAATGATCTGGAGAAGGAAATGGCAAACCATTCCAATGTCTCTGTCAAGAAAACTCCAAATGGGGTCACAAAGAGTTGGACATGAATGAAAAACACTGAATAAAGCAAGGACAGAACCTTGGGATTCATCTTTTCTAATCCCTATTCGTAGCTTTTCCAGATTCTCCAACTAGCCTCCACTTGAAAACCTTTAGTGATGGGGAACTCCCTACATTTCAGAGCAGCTCATTCTCTTTGGGATAACTCTAATTTTCACAAAAGAAGTTTTTCCTTCCGTTGCATAGAAATCAGTTATACTGGAACTTCACTTAAAGTCATACATTTGACATCAAGCAGAACAAGTCTCATCCCTCATCTAAACAAAGACTTCGACTATTGGAAGGTAGCTATCATGTCCCAACTCATCCTCTCCCCTACAAGTCTTCACTCCTCCAAACAATCAGCTCCTTCAACCAATTTTTGTAGGTTAAATGTTTCCAATCTCTTCACCATTCTGATTACCTTCTGTATGTACTGAACATTATCACTCTTAAAATGTGACAATCAGAAATTAACACAATGCTCCAAATGTGCTCTGATCATGGCAGAATCTGATGACACAAATACCTTTCTTTTTCTGGATAACATACTCCTTTTTAAGGCACTTAAGGTGACAAAATCTTCATTATTAAATCATGTTGAGTTTGGAATCTACTAAAACTGTCAAATTTCTCTTTTTCTCTTTACATAAAATGCTATCTAGTTACCCCACTCCCATAGTATATTTGTGAGACTAATTCTGTAAAATTAATTAGAGGACTTAATTATTTCTACTACCTTTCATCTTACTTGATTCAATCTCTTGTTCCAGACTTTCTAAATCTTTTGGGATCCCAGTTCTATTAACCAACAGAATGGCTAATTATTCAGTTTTGGACTACCTGAAAATCTGATAAGTATATGCCTTTTATGATTTCATCTAAATCATTGGGATTTCGATGGCATTTGACAATCTCCCAAGCTATTATTTCTGCACAAAATGGAGGAGGCTGAATAACACAATTAAGTGGATGTTGTTGAACCCAAAGAATAATCAACATTGACCTTAAAAATGAACACCAAATCAGTTGGTGATGGAATACTATTGTGCTATAAGGAATAATGAACTGGAGGAATTCCATGTGAAATGGAACGACCTCCAGGAATTGATGCAGAGTGAAAGGAGCAGAGCCAGAAGAACATTGTACACAGGGACTGATACACTGTGATAAAATGGAATGTAATGGACTTCTGTACTAGCAGCAATGAAAGAATCCAGGACAATTCTGTGGGACTTATGAGAAAGAACGCCATCCACATGCAGAGAAAGAATCGTGGGAGTAGAAACAAAGAAGAGAAACAACTGCTTGATCACATGGATTGATGGGGATATGATTGGGGATATAAACTCTAAGTGATTACCCTAATGCAAATATAATATTAATAATATGGAAATAGGTCTTGATCAATGATACATGTAAAATCCAGTGGAATTGCTCATTGGCTATGGTAGGGAGGGGAGGGGGCAGGGGAGTGAAAGAACGTGAATCATATAACCATGGAAAAATAGTCTAAATCAACTAATTAAATACAATTTTTTAAAAAAGGAAAAAAATTAACACCAAAGAGGGCAGCTAGGTGGCTCAGTGGATTGAGAGCCAGACCCAGAGATAGGAAGTCCTGGGTTCAAAAATGGCCTCCGATACTTCCTAGCTGTGTAACCCTGGGCAAGTCATTTACCTAGTCCTTACCACTCTTCTGCCTTGGGACCAATACACAGTATTTTAAGGGTTATAATAATAATAATAATAATAATAATAATAATAATAATAATAATAA
>NW_025387614.1:0-3227 GCF_016433145.1 Gracilinanus agilis | reverse complement strand
ATAATAATAATAATAATAATAATAATAATAATAATAATAATAATAAAAGAACACCAAAGAGTGTGAGTTTCAAAGAGGAAGATTTCAACTCAATCTATAAGGAAACAAGAATTTGAGCTATCCCAAACTAGAATTAGCTGTCTCAGGAGGTAGCAAATTTCCCATGACTTGAAATCTTCAAAAAGACTAAATTCAGTAAAGAGAATTCATGCTTATGGATTAGACTACATGATCTCTAAGGTCCTTTCCAAATTTGTGATTCTATAGAAAAACCAGGTAATCTCCTAAATTCCATGTCAGCTCTAAAATGATTTGATTCTTGTGAGAAAAAGAAAACAGGAGAATTAAAAGACTGACCTAAGATCATAAGGCAATGACATGGAACTTAGAAAACTGAAACCCCTAATACAGTAAAGCTCTTATTAACCAGGACATTCAGATAATGGAATGCTCTGATTAATTTTAACTAAGGGTTAAAACAGAAAATGTTTAGTTCCAATTCCTATAGAAAAT
Organism: Gracilinanus agilis; assembly: GCF_016433145.1. Taxonomy (NCBI): domain Eukaryota; kingdom Metazoa; phylum Chordata; class Mammalia; order Didelphimorphia; family Didelphidae; genus Gracilinanus; species Gracilinanus agilis. The sequence continues at coordinate 2,714 of NW_025387614.1, read as the reverse complement.
GCAAGTTTCTAAAATGTGTTCACATTCCAAGTCATGAGAAACTGTGATTTCAGGATTATATCTTCTTCCATTTTTACCCATTATAGTGGTCCAACTCATTCCTTTGACCTTAATTTCTACTGCTCCTCAATTCTCATGTTCTAATCGGGCTACTTCCTCTTAGGACGCTTATTCTCACTGTCAGACCTTTGCTCACACTGATGCCCCTGACTGGGGAGCCCTCCTTCCTTCTGTTCTGTCCTTTGGAATCCTATCTTACTTGTAGGATAAAATCCAGTTAAGCTCCATCTCCAAGACATGATGCCCAAATACTAGAGTACACCCAATCCTCTTCTCCCTTTCCTCAAATTTTATTTTTCATAGTTGGTACCATAAATTTTAATACTAACTATATTATCTTGCATTGTTATTATACATGTTTTCTCTCCCCAAATTACCTATAAATTCTTCCAGAGCAAAGGAACTCATCCAGGACATGTGTAGGAGTTACATCTCAGAGTACAACACATTGGGAACACATCTTTATGTACAGGAACATTAGCAAATTGCACAAAAGTCTCTCCTATTCTTTATTGCTATATTACTTTATTTCTAATATTACTATTACAATTACTCACAGTGTGCATTTCCATGAGGCACCCTTCTAGCACAGAGTGAATTCTCATAAATACTTTATTGGCAACTTACCAAATTATCCATTGAGGTACTGTAGGAGAATTAAAAAACCTGAATTCTGCCACTTACTTATGGTGACTTTGGGCAAAGGAATTAGTTCCCTCATCTCACAGGCTCATAGTCATGACATTCATTACCTTTACTAAATAATCAAAATCTTACAATAGTCTAAGAGACAGCAGGACAATCTTCAGCAATGCAGTCCAACTAAGAACCGAGGAACACTGAAGGATGAGAAAGGGCAACTTATCAAAGTTCACTATTTCCAGGTAGCACTGCTTTTTTTTCTGATAATAAATATCAGGCACTATTTGGTCTAATAATAAAGAGGCAGCTAGATGGCACAGTGATTAGAGAGGTGGACCTGGAATCAGGAAGATCTGAGTTCAAATACACCTTTAGATATGTATTAGCTGTGTGACCTACCTTTCTCTGCCAGGGCTTCCCCATCTCAAAAATGAAGCATTAATGGAAGCACCTACCTCCCAGAGTTGTGAGGCTCAAATGAGACATCTGCAAAATGCTTAGCAAACCCTAAACACTAGCTATTATTATTACGAATCATTCTACTTGGAGCTTTCAAGAAATGGGGAATGAGAGATATGTTAGGTCAGTGCTCACATGGAAAATATTTCTCAGCTGGAGAAATACCACCACTACTATCATTGGCATCAATATCACATTTCCACATACTGGGTACTTGCTACTTTGATCTTGTAAGTACAACAGAATGGGTCTGGATGCCTCTCTGCCAACTAGAGAGAAGCTTAACCAAGAGCTAAAGAGAGAAAATCTCTCTTTATGTAAGGTCACAAGACGCCTCAGTGCTGGAGCTTTGCCTGAATCTGTATTGAGCTGAAGTTAATTCCTGAGAGTTACTGTTTTGAGCAAATTCCTATCAGCTTTTGCCTCCTCCAGTCCCCAAAACCTGATTTTTTAAAAATCTAATTAATTCAAGGTTAAAATCATGGGTGTTCTAGAATCATCATTACCATGTTGAACTTAAATACTGTTGTTCTTATTTTTAAGCTAACTTATGCTATCTTTCCCTTCAAGATGATCAATCAGCAAAATTTTCTTTGCTTTAATGAAACTTTTTTTTAACTCAAAGGCCCAGGAAAGAGATTATTCTGAAAATATATTTTTAAATCAATAGTATGCCCCAGAATGTTCGAATTGAGAGGGTGAAGGTGGTTGTTATCAGTCTGGCATTTTCTAGGCAGAGAAGGACTGGGATTCAGTGAGGTGATGTCACTGATAAGTAGTTTCTATTTTACAAACAGATGAGAGATGGGAGAAACTACAGAGGAAATTTAATTGCTCTCCCACCAAACTGAACAGTAAAATTTCTCTTAGGTATAAAGTCCAACTCCAATAGTTCATTGTGGCTTCCATATATTCTCAAAGATAATGTCAATCAAGCTGCAAAGACTTCAAGTACTGCCCTGGTCAGCAGAAAGGATCTTATTAAGTATGGAGGGACTTACTGTAGAGAACTGGAGGAAGCACTCTTTAGCCATGAAACAAAAATTTTAAATGACCCTTTGTTCCAGGTGGCCCTATTTTACCCCAGCTATGTCAGTGGGGAAATGGTAGAAAGGAGGGTTGGGAAGGATGGAAACCACTGTTTACTGACTGAGCTGTTAAGAAGCAGTGATTTGTGTGTTGGTTCTTTAAATGTGTGATCTTTGGCCAATGATCTCGGATGAGTAGAGATGAAAATGCTCTTCACTCCTAGATCTTAAAATATAGGATTTTTGAGTTTAGAGAATTTGAGGTCATGACTGGTGCCTGGAACTTTGCTAACTGTGGTGTATCAGGCAAGCTAGGTGTCCAAGGAAGTAAAAGGGATGAATTTGGACTCCTAATGAGCTGAGTTTGAATTCCACCTCTATCATTTACTAGCTGTATGATGGTGGATAAGCCACGTAATATCTGTTTATCTCAATTTCCTTGGCTATAAAATGGGTATAATTATAGCAATGATTTCACAAGGTTCTGAGGCTCAAATGAAATGTCATATATATATATATATATAT
>NW_025387613.1:0-3542 GCF_016433145.1 Gracilinanus agilis | reverse complement strand
TCTCTCTCTCTCTCTCTCTCTCTCTCTCTCTCTCTCTCTCTTTTTCTCTCTCTCTCTGTTTCTCTCTGTTTAGCCAGTAATAAGTAATCTGGAATTAAATCTTGTACAATTTTCAAATATTACAGGCTATCATTCCATAAGTCATAGTGGACATACCCACAAACTCCAGGCTTGATTGATGATTCATTTTTTTTAATCCCAGTGATGATATTAATAATCTATTGATTACCTAAGAGATGGCAACCTGCTGGAAATGGAATCCACATTGTTTTAGCCTCCTTTGATTTTTTATGTCTTTGAAACTCTGCATGGATCTGTAATTCCCTCTCCTCTTTCCTATGATGTCATACAATATAACTGGCCTAATAAAAGGCAGAAGCAAGAAATTTGTTACACCTTTGGGCAATACTCAAAACAAACTTTATTTACCAGAGTAGCATTTTGTGACTACTTGCTGCAGGATACTTTGACACTTTATCTAAATGCTAAATCTGAATTTATCCCAGTTAAATGCCTAATTTCTCATTTTCCTGCAACTGTCCTGAATCGCCAAGTTGCCTCTTATGGGCATTTAATGTAAACATTGCATTTTAAGAGACTTATACTTCACCATCCCATATAATCATGTGTCATTGTCAAGCTGGGTAAGTCACAGGACTTAAGCAAAATTTCCTTTAAGGTGTTGCCAAAAATCTTTTATGTAATCTTGGCAAGGCCTTAGAATTTTTTTCCTTTGTTTGTACATTTTTCTCGAGGGGCAGTGGTCCCACATTTTGCCATCGTTGTCCGAGATAAAGAATGACAATCCTTCTTGCTGAGTCCTAAATTCAGCTGCTGAATGTATGTTCAGTCCACATCACAAATAATAAAAATGATTGTGGATCTGCCAAATGGAGGCTTCTTTTCATCTTAAGAAATGGCAATACCAATTCCTGATATCATTTATGCAGGAATTTTTATTCTTTAAATCTTCCAGATTAAAGCAACAAGAAAACATTTAGAATGTCCTTTGGTGGAATCTTATTACACTTTTTATATATGTAAACTGGTATTCTTTGATGCCAGCACGTTGCTCATACAGAGGGATCTCTGCACAATTAAACAAAACAAAACAAAATCTAAAGGAAAAAAAAAGGACAAAGGAAATGTAACTGTCTTCTTATCTGATTAGAATCAAATACATTAACAGATTGTCTTATAACACAAATTGGCAATAATACAAAAAATCTACATTGCACATTATTTCAAGAAAAATAACTTCATTTGAATACAAAAGGATAGATACACTTCTTTTTTTTTTTCTTTTTTCTTTTCCCTTATAGCCACTCTTGTACAGTAGGTGTACACCAGCACTGGAGTGATGTAGTGCTGCTAAGATACACAAGGATATGACTGTCTTGAGATATTTTGGAGGGGGCTGTAACACATGTGCATCACTAACATCAGACAAAGAAATCTTTCAACCAACAATTACAGAGCAACGGTCACTATAGCACAGGTTGGAAGGGATTCAGGGACTGAAGCAGGCCAATATGGCAGCTTTGACCAGATTTCCTTATACCCACAATGCACTGACAGCAAAGAATGCTTCTATTTGGTTGGTCCACACACTGGGCAGAGAGGTACAGAGAGCGCACCAGATTAGAGGCATAAATGTTTGTGTGTGTGTTTCTAGGTTGTTTTTGTTTTTGTTTTTTTAACTTTTTTTTTTCCCCTGTTTTGGGGTGAGAATGGGGAGGGCTTTTACAACCCCTTCAATCCACAGTAAGTCCTGCAGCTGGCGTTGTGATTTGTAGTAATAATATCAGCAGCTGCCAACGTGTCTGGAGTCAGAAATTAACAGTCTCGACTCGGAATTGCTGTCCACAATTGATTAATATGGCTTGGTTCTGTTAGGCCTTCTTAGTTGTTTTTGTCTTTCAGTGTGTGTGTGTGTGTGTGTGTGTGTGTGTGTGTGTGTGTGTGTGTGTTTTCCTATGTTAGTAGCAAAAGCTTGGATTAGTTCAGCTTCCCGTGGTGCAGTCCCATCAGTTGGCTGAACTTGAGGCCACAGAGTACACCGAGCCTAAAAGAGGCAGGGGCCGGTCATTCCTAGCAGAGCCATGAGCAGAACCAGGGAGCTCTTGGCCTTTGCCTCATGGCCAGAGTCCGAGCTGCAGCTTCCAGCCTCCTCGCACCGCAGCTTCTCACACAGGATGCCAGTGTAGCCGGCGGGGCACTGGCACTTCACGTTGTTGTGACATGTCCCTCCATTCTGGCAGTGCAGGAATTCATTGTCACACACGTTGGCTGCAAAACGGAAACAAAATACAGCAAAATCAACTTAAGTTCTGGCGTAGAAAGCCCCCAAATGATCGATTTCCCATCTATTCCCTTCCCCTTACACTCAACAGACAAAGAATATGTGACTTCAATTTCCAAACAATTGTGGTTTGCTACTTTTGATCAAATTAGCTCTTTTTTAAAATATAGATCTTTTGGGGGGGATGGGAGGGGTATAATTTTGGAGAATATCGTTGTCCATGTCAGGCTGCAAATACAAGAGTATTTAATACCCATTGTGTGGCAGTGTCTTCTCTGCATGGGGCTGGAAACTTTTATGAATGCCCCTTTTTTTCCCCCAAGGAGGAGTTTCTGCTCTAAGACAGCAGAGTGCCCGAGTCAAATGAATGGAAAAAAAGAAATGGAAAGCAGTGTTGCTAGAACGATTAAGCATCTATAGGCAATGACTCCCACTCCCTTCATCTGGTTTTACTGACTGGCATGCACGTGTATATGTATGTGTCAGAATAGAAACAAAAAGTATGGAGGGGAAATGGTATGGGAGAGTTAGCATGCAATCAAAGTAGGTGTTAACAGTGCCTTTTAATCCAGATCGAAAGACATAAAGTATATTTAATTGAAGGAGCCTCAGAAAGAACATTCACATTTGTTCCTGACAGTCTATTAGGACTTTTATTGCCTTGTAAATATAGAAGTGGAAGCCAAGGTTACCTTGATTCTACATTTCTGTAACATGTTCACAGCAAAAATCCTGATTATCCAGATTTTGCTATTTCAATCAATTAATGGAATTGCTTTTAATAAATCAGCAAAACAATTCAAGGGATCTAAATTTTGGTCATGCCCTTCATCAGGCATCTTTTTCCCATCTCAAGACTCCTCATCGTTCTGATATTCTGGTTATCCTCATTAATTCTAAGTCGCCAATTCTTTTAGATAATCAAGGTTCCACTGATTAAGCAGAATATTAAACAGGACCAAGGGAAATTAAAACAATAAGAAATAGGAAAAGTCAGGAATACTTCCAAATAACATATGCTGCTTGAGCATTTAACATATAGGAGGGGGACTTTGTGTAAGGGGGAAGAGAGGGTGGGAGGCAGATCAGAACAAGTCACTTTTTAGGAACCACAATATTTTCTCATTATTTCTCAAATCTCTTGGATAAATCTCCTAAGAGGTCAGATCTATTTATCTATCTATCTATCTTTCTATTTTGCTTTGGGGAGAGAGAGGGAGAGAGAGGGAGAGAGGGAGAG
>NW_025387612.1:0-7609 GCF_016433145.1 Gracilinanus agilis | reverse complement strand
GGGGTGGGAAGGGAGATGGGGAGATTTGGGGTTTGAAGGGGAAGATAGGAAACCATGAGAGAAAGATAAGAGGCAAAAAGGGAAGCAGGAAAAGGGTCAGAGAGGCAGCACTCAAGGCCCCAAAGAGGAGGCCCAAGAGGACAGAACCAGGAGAGAAGGAGGGAAGAGAAGGAACAAAAGGGAAAGAGAGGAATTGTGGGAGGCAGAAAGCGCCAAAGGGACCAGGCAGAGGTGGTGTTGGGGAGGAGGGAGGCAGAGAAAGAGAGAAACAGAGATAGAGAGAGAAAAGGCACAGAGAGACACAGAGACAGAAAGCGAGGAAGAGAAAGAGCGGGAGGGAGAGAGAGAGGAAGAGAGAGAGAGAGAGAGGGAGAGAGAGAGGAAGAGAGAGAGAGAAGAAGAGAAAGCGAGAGAGAGACACGAGGAGAGAGCACCAAAGTGGACAGGGACAGAGGGAAGAGGACGGGGGAAGGGGAGGGAGAGAAGAGTGATGTGGAGGGGCCTGGCCCTGGATTCCGGGGGCTAGTTTATCAAATGTAGCAAAAAGCGCAGGTTTGAGAAAAGCCAGAATGGCCCTTACTTGCCTTGGACGACGGTAGCAAAATTGCTACGAGGGATCTCAGCCCCACAATTTTCACTTTAAAGAGAAATGGAAACAACTCTTTGATCTGGGGATTCTTGGGGCGGAGGGAAAGGGGGGGGAGAGGGATGTGGGATGGGGAATGGGCCAAAAAAAACTGCAACGACGGGAGGGAGCGCAGGGGAAGAGACGGCGCCAGAGAACAAGAGAAAAAACGGGAGTCGGGGAGACGGCGTGCGTGAGTCTCTGTCCCTCTCTCCAGTAGGTGCACAGGTATGTTCCCTGGGGTGAGGGAGGGGAGGGGAGGAAAGGAGGGCCACCCCCCGGCCCCTGAAACAGCGCCATCATCCGTCTGCAGTGGAAGGGGGCCGGGGGGGGAGGGTCTGACCCATATGGATTACAGGGAGTGGGGAGGGAATGGGAAGAGGGAAGGAGGGAGGGGCAGTACCTCTGTGATGCCAAAGGGGATGTTGCCAACATAGAGTCGACGGGCCTGCCGGGTCATCTGGCTCCCAACCACGGGCACAGGTGTAGGCGTCACTGCCAAGCCGTCAGGGGTCATAGTGGGAAGAAGGGCAGTGGCTGGAATCTGACCGGCAGCTGGTAGCAGAGAGAAGACCAGAGCAGGGTCACGGTTTGTCCTGGGCAGAGTGGCCAAGCTAGTCTCCTTCCATCCCCCGGCCCACCCCCAGAATAGGCACCAGGCCTGGGAGGAGCCCACCTTGCATGGCTTTGTACTGCATGGGGGTGATGTGCTCAAAGCCAGGCGGCGGGACATCCCAGTATTTGCGGATCTTCTTTTTCTTCTCGTGACGAGGAGAACGACTGGGGAGAGGTGGGGGTGAAGGAGAGCCCCTCAGTTTAGCCTGGAACAGGATGTTGCCCTTCCCAACCCAGGCAGCTCCATTCTCTCCAAGGGGAAAAGAGGGGACATGGGAAACGGGGCCCAGCCCAGGGGCATTGCCACCCCAATACTCGTGGAACCAGGGGGCCAGGGATTCACAAGCCAGGGAAAGGGGGAGGGAATGGACGTGGGGGAAAGGAAAGGGGAGAGGCTCACATTACTCCACCATGTTCCTCTTTAGCAGCTCTGGTCAACGGTTTGCTGGGAGGGAGGAAGAGGGGAAGGAGGAACAGCTGAAGGCTCCTCTCTCCTTCGTGCCCCGCCATATCCCAGCCCTCCCCCAATCTCAGGACAAGATGACCCCCCCAAGTGCCTTCCCCAAAAGGGAAGGGAGAAACAAGGAGCCAGCACAGGGCTTGGGCAGGAATGCAGGGACAAAGCTCCAGCCCCACTAATTGGGACATTTTCCCAGGCTAGGAAAGGGAACCCCCAACCCCTATTAGAGGGGAAAGATCTCCAGAAAGAGCGAGCACCCACAAAAGTACCCCAAAGAGACCCACAGTCTTATCTCATCTCCTTTTTTGCCTTTTATCCCCTGGGCCCAGCTCAGTATCTGGAATGTAGCAAGGTACTTAATAAACAACCGCTGCTTGGCCGTCAGCAACACCCCAAATCTCCGAGGTGAAAAGGACCCCTAAGACCATGTGGGCCTTCATGGCCTGGCCCCCTGCTCTTTCCACACCATCTTTGCCCACGCTATCTATCCTGGGTCTGGGTGTGCACCACAGTGGCCTTGACCTCTAGGCACCCTTTGGTCCCCTCCAAGCTACATATGGGCCTTTCTTCCCTCTCCCCAGGAATGATCTTCCCTGGGTGAAATGTTTCTTTAAACCCTCACCTTACACCTTAGAATCAATACTATGTATTGATTCCAAGGCAGAAAAAAGGTAAGGGCTAGCTGATGTGAGGTAAGTGACTTGCCCAAGGCCACACAGCTAGGAAGCATCTAAGGCCACATTTGAACCCAGAACCCCCATCTGCCTCCAGGCCCGAGCCACCTAAGTAACTTGGATAAATACTTTCTAAGTACTCAGAGAGAAACATGTAGTATCTCCAAACAGAAGGCTTCGAAAGCAGGGACTACATGTCAGCCCCCAATTTCCTCTCAGTTGGCGGCAGCAGCCTGTCTCACACTTGCAGAAAAAGGAGAGCCACCACCTCCCAAGGGGCAGCCAGCTCCCCATCTCCTCCCTCCCCTCCCCAGGGGGCACAGTTGTTTGCATGCCGCGGCTCCCGAGGGCAGGGGTTGTTTCCTGGCTTTTCCTTTGTATCCTCACCGAACTGGGGCACTGTGCCCCCGGCACAAAGTACTTGGTAACAACGCCCTTCGCCTGATTTTTACATTATCCTGGCATCGTGCCCAAATTTCTCTTAGCCACTTTAACCCTCGTGTTCTGCCCTCAGAGGTCAGCCAAACAAGTCAAATCTTAACACAAAAGTGCAATGGTAGGTCACCCAGGCCAACCCCGAGGGTCAGAGAGGCTCAGAGCCAACAAGGGGCAGGGGCGGGCCCTGAGCTCCGCAGGGACCTCTTACGAATCTACTCAGCACGCCAAAAGGAGGGTGACTCCAGGGAGGACACCAAGCCCGGAGGGGAAAAAATCCATTCTTTCCTAGACCTCTCCCAGCCCCCCCTGCCACTTCCGGCATTCACCATCCGGACCACTTCCCAACGCGCCTGGGATCCCAGACTGATGCCCAACATTTCAGACCAAGATACAGGCCATGAGAGGGCAAGCAGGAGGGCAAAGGACCTGGAGGAGTTGTTCAGGCCCTGACAACTAGCCGGCACTAGTTTAGTGGGGTGTGATAAAGGAATGCGTGAGTGTGAAGGGCCATCACCTGGGAAAACCGGATGGGACCATTTTGGCCTCAAAGGGAGAACCAGCAGGGAAATGGTACAGAGAAAGAAAATGAAAACCTTCCTCAAAGCCAACCAAAGGAGACTGGGACAGCCTTGAAAGGATGCAGGTTCCCACGTCCTGAGCTAGGCCCTCTGCAGGTACCAGGTGGGGACTAGGGCTCCTCCATGGGGCCTTTGTTGATGGTTGCCAGGGTCCACTGCACTTCCTGATGCTGAGCTCAGAGGCCTCTAAGACCCTCAGATTTTTCTTCTCCGACTCCCCCACCACAAACTGGAAAAGCTGAGTTTTCAAACCCAAATGTCTGACTTGACCGAGTCATTTAAATTTTCCAGACAGATTTATGAAAACCTCATGTCCGAGGACAAAGGTAAAGCCTGGAACCACAGGACTCGGGGCTTCCTCGCAGAAAAGGACAACCCCACCCCTGCCCCAACAGGGGCGCCCCTGCCCCTGGTACCTGCGCCGCCTCCGGTCCCGAGAAGCACTTCGCTGGTCCCGATTGCGCCTGTCCCGGCTGCGACTCCGACGCTTCCGGTCTCGGCTTCGGCTCCTGCTATGGCTGCGCTTCCGATGCCGGTTCTCCTTGTCTCGCTCTGAGAAGTGGGGGAAAGGAAGAGGACGAGCTGAGAGATGGGGCTCATCTGCAGAACTCGCCTCCCCTTCACTTTGTCTGGATGCCAGGCAGCAAGGCTGCCAAGAGGAACCAGGGACGTGAGAAGGGTCAAAGGGAAACCCACAGCTGGACTCCTCAGAAGTGAGGCCTAAGAGCTGAGAAAGCTTGGGTCTTTGGAATAGTTGCTAGGCCAAAGGACAAGAATGTGGATGCCCCAGAATCATCTACAGTCTGTCTGCCCGTACTACCCCCTATTTTCCCAAAGTAGTCTAGGTTCAAGACAGGATCCAATATTCTTGAGGAGAAGAAACTCAGCCTTTGGACCAGCCACTGTCTGAATGTGAATAATACAGAAGCTATCTCTTCTGAGGAGGCTCAGCTTTCCTCAGCCACTGCCCCCTCCCCCCCCCCCAATGAGGCTGGAAAAGATCTGAAACCCAACCACCTTCACCTAAAGACTCCTCATGGATTATACTGATAGCTGATCCCATGCTATGTGTCTCCTCCTTGGCACGCTCACCAAAAGGCCAAAAGGCTCTCAGAAATAGGGCTAGGGGCAGCTAGGTGGCTTGGTGTGGTCCCAAATTCAAATCTTGTCTCAGACAACTTCCTAGCGGTATGACCCTGAGCAAGTCACTCAACCCCAATTGCCTAGCACTTACAAGTCCTTCTGCCTTGGAACCAATACTTGGTATCAGTTCTAAGACAGATGGTGAGGATTATAGAGAAAAAAAAAAAATAACAAGAGAGCTTAGAGATCTTCAAATCCCCAAACCTCTGGTTGTCAAATGGGGAAGGAATGGTGGAGAGGAGAAAGATTTATGGAAGGTGATAAAATCAGAGAGGAGCCAACAGAGGCGGCTAGGCTGCCCATTTTCAGACAAGGGCTTTCTTCCCTACAGGCCAAGGTGTGAATTTTGGAAGGAACCAAATGTATAAATACAAGATCAAACCCAAAATTGGACAGATCCAGACCCCATTTCTCTCCAAAAACCCTCTACCCCATAAGCCTCATTCTCCTCTTCCTCACCGCCCCCCCCAACTTCCAAATTCCAAGGTGGCTGAAGTCTGACTGCTCTCTAAAAGAACTCATGACCCCCTTCCCAAATACAAGGAAGGCTGCTGCCATGTGGTACAAAGCAGGGAAGAAAACCAGAAGCACATGCTTATGAAAGAGTTCTCACCAGGAAGTAGCTGGCAGTACCACATTTGTGGCAACCCTAGAAAGAACGGAACACTGGCAAGAAAAGCCAGGCCATGGGGCAGACGGCAGATTTGCCAACGTGTGCACACTCATTCGTTCTCTGCCTCGTCTTCAACCTCTGCATTTAATTTAAAAGGGGTGAAGGGTATGGAGACAGACACCCACAGATGCTGACTGGGCATTTGAGGAGCCTACCAAAATCAGAGTGCTAGATCCAACTACTTTTTCTTTCAGGGCCCTAAATGCCCCCACCCCAGCTCATTTGTGTTCACAGCAAAACTCTGGGCTCAATCTTACTCCCTCCCAGATGGTGAGCCATTTTTTCCTGTTCCCTGACCTTTCCCCAATTTCTTCTCCTAATTCTCAGGAGAGGATGCACTGGAGAGACCTCCACTCCACTCTAGCTATGCTACAGGGATTCTACAAAAAGGTTTTAGAGGCAGGAAGCCTTGGCCCCTGAACTCATCTGGGACAGGAGATCCCTGAAAGGATTTGAGCTAAGAATCCCAGTATGGCAGTCTGTCTGAGGTCCCAAAAGGATGGGAGCTCACATCATCTGAAAACAAGTGGTCAGAATGGTTATAACTATGACTTCTGACTGATCTAATTCCAGATCCCTGAGGGTATAACAGGAGGCCTGGGTTCCAGTTCTGCTCCCACTCAGATGGTGACCTTGGCCAAGTCCATCTCTCACTGGAAGTAAGGTGCCGTTCTTGATGAGGCTGGTCCTCATCCTCCAGCATGCAGATTCCACTGTCACAAAACAGCAGAATTAAGGAGAGCAGACATCCTCCAGGCCATTGCACTCATAAAATTAGGCTCAGAGAGGAAGCATCATTGCCCAAGGTCATGGAGTTCAGACACAGGAGAACACAGCTTTCTCCCCTTGGAACATAGTTCCTTTGGAATGGGGATTATGAGCTGAGAGTTTCAGCTTCAACCTGGATCTACTGCCTGACCCAGGGCAAGTCTGCTGCTGCTCTTTAGATAGATTTTCCCCTCTTTAAATAAGATGTGCCCAGAGACTTAAGCTTGATTGCTAATGCCCAAAACAGGTCATGTTAGGGGTGGGCTGTGGCCACAGGAGATGTGGGGCCCAGCTGAAGGAACCTTCAAATTACAGGAAAAAAAAAAGAAAGGGACGAAGTGGTCCTAGTCCTCCCTGATCCTAGTCCCAGAGAACTGGGTCAGTAGGGTTGTAGTACAACAGCCAATGAGGTTTGGCAGAATTCCACACCTTCCTCAATTTGAAGACTTTTTAGTGGCCTGTTGGAATAGCTATGGGCAAGTCAATTGACTTCTTAGGACCCAGTTTTTTCATATCTACAATTGAGAGAACTTCAGCCTTGTTCCCTGGAGGTAGATTCACCTCTGTTCTGTGTCCCTGGCTCCCTCTGAGACCTGGAGTGGGCCCTTCCCCATTTCTGGGGACATTTCCTTCCTTCTTAAAGGCAGAAACAAATTCCTGCAATTAAGTGATGGTTCAAGTGAGGAAAAGATTCCATGCGTGGAGGGGAAGGAGACCCCGCAGTGTGCCTCAGGGAAAGAGTCAACTGTGAGAAGGGAAGGAAGGGCGAAACCTGTCAGTAATAGCTAGACGGCCCATCTTCCAAGCTGTCTAGAGGAAGAAGGTAAAGAGAAGACAGATCAGACCCTAAGGGAGGGAGAGAAAACAGATCGAGCAAACCATAGGATAAGGAGCAGGGCAATAAATGGGGCCAAAGACTAACAGGGATCAGATTGTAGGCCCAGAGATGAAGGACAGAACCCAAAAGGGGTTCGGAGTTTCCACGTGGGTGAGAGACAAGACCCTGCCCTGGATTAGCGGGCTCGCACTCGCAATTGCCAGCTAATGTGCTATGTGCTAAGGAAACGTTTCCTTAGTTTTAAGGGGAGGCACCCTTGTGCATCGAGCCTCCTAATCCTCCAAGTCTGGGAGAGGTCAACAGCAGCTCCGACGTCGGAGTAAGCGAGCATCACCGAGACAAAGCCGAGGATGAGCCTGGCATCCCCCCCCCGGAGTTACCCAGGACTCAAGGTCTCTCCCAGCCCCGTGCCTAAGATCTGCCCCGAGTAACAGAGACAGATGTAGGCAGGGGCGAGGTCACGGGGCCTATCCCCACCCGGAAACCCCAGGGGACCTCTAAGAGCCCCTTGCCCCAACAGCCGTGGGAGGGGGCAGAAGGGAGAAATGGAGAGGAGCCTAGGACTAGAGACAGGAAGGGAAACATTTGGAACGAAGATTGCTGGCCAGCAGGGGCCACCAGGGCCGGCCCGGGCCCAGCTCCAAAGCAAACCCTCCACGTGGGGGGGAAAAGCCCCCCATCGCGGCCATTTTGGGAACAAAGGGGGCGTGGAGGAGGAACGGGCCGCCACCGGAAGCGGAAGTGGGAAGCAGGGAGCGAGGAGGGCGCGGGAGGGGGAGGAGAGGGCGTGGGGGGGG
>NW_025387611.1:0-12897 GCF_016433145.1 Gracilinanus agilis | reverse complement strand
CAATTTGGAACTATGCTCAAAGGGCTATAAAAGAATGCCTGCCCTTTAATCCAGACATACCATTGTTGGGATTGTACCCCAAAGAGATCATAAATAAACAGACTTGTACAAAAATATTTATAGCTGCACTTTTTGTAGTGGCAAAGAACTGGAAAAGGAGGGTATGCCCTTCAATTGGGGAATGGCTGAACAAACTGTGGTATATGCTGGTGATGGAATACTATTGTGCTAAAAGGAATAATAAACTAGAGGAGCTCCAGGTGAACTGGAAAGACCTCCAGAAACTGATGCAGAGCGAAAGGAGCACAGCTAGAAGAACATTGTACACAGAGACTGATATACTATGGTAAAATCGAATGTAATGGACCAGCAGCAATACAATGACCCAGGACAGCTCTGAGGGATTTATGGTAAAGAACGCTACCCACACTCATAGGAAGATCTGCAGGAGAGGAAACATAGAAGATAAACAATTGCTTGCATGCATGGGCTGAGGCAGACATGATTGGGGATGTAGACTCGAAACAACCACACCAATGCAACTAACAACAATATGGAAATAGGCCCTGAACAAGGACACATGTTACAACCAGTGGAAATGTCCGTTCGGCCATGGGCGGGGGGATAGCGGGGGGTGAAGGGGAAAGTAGGGGTATAAAATATGTAAACAGGTTAAAAATGAATATTAATAAATGTTTTTAAAAAAAGAAAATCATGCTTTAAAAATTAAAAAAGAATGACTACATGAGACCTTAAGAAACAATAAAAAAGTCAAAAGAGTGATAAAATAGAAGAAAATGTGAAATATCGCATGGGAAAAACAGCTGACCTTGAAAACAAATCTAGAAGCGACAACTTCAGAATTATTGGACTGTTCTGAAACCATGATTTTTTTAAAAAGAGCAAAGACATTATCTTTCAAAAAAATCATCAAGAATTACTGTCCTGATATTCTTGGACTAGAAGACAAAATAGAAATGGAAAGTATTCACCAATCAACTCCTAAAAGAGATCCCCAAAAGGTAACTCCCAGAAATTTTATAGCTAGATTCTCAAACTCCCAAGTCAAGGAGAAAATATTGCAAGCAGTCAAAAAGAAACAATTCAAATATCATAGAGCCATAGTCAAGATAACAGAAGACTTAACAGCTTCTACTTTAAAGGATCAGAGGACTTGGAATATGATATTCCAGAGGACAAAGGAGTTAGGACTTCAACCAGGAATCACTTACCCAGCAAAACTGAGCATAATCCTTCAGGGGATAAAATGGATATTCAATGAAATAGAGGACTTTCAAACATTCCTGATGAAAAGACCAGACCTGAATGGAAAATCTGACTCTCAAATATAAGACTTAAGAGAAGCATAAAAAGGTAAATAGGAAAGAGAACTCAAAAGACATTCAATAGTTAAATTGTATACGTCCCTACAGGGGGAAATGATTCTTGTAATGCCAAAGAAGTTTTTTGTTATTAGGACAGTTAGAAGGAGTATGCATAAACAGAGAGTGAGAGTGTAAGTTGAATATACTGGAATAATATAAAAAGTAAAATTAAATTAAGGCATGAGAAAGAGCAATGCATTGGAAAGAAGGGGAAGGAAAAATAGAATGGAACTTATGGCACAAAAAAAAGGCATGAAAAACATTCACAGTGGAGAGGAAGATGGGGAGGAAAGCATGTGAACTTCACTTTCCTGAGAATTGTTTCAACGAGGGAGGAGCATACACAATAAATTGGGTATAGCAGAAAGTAAGAAGGGAAAGATGTTAAGGGAAGGGGGAGAGAACTGATAGAAAAGAACAAATTGGGGAAGGTGGAAGTCAGAAACTAAACAGCAGGAAATAGGACGGGGAACAATACACAGCAATCATAATGGTGTGAAAATTTTTTACAAGTCTTTCTAATAGAAGTCTCATTTCTCAAATACTGAGAGAAATGAGTTGCATATATAAGAATACAAGTAATTCCCCATTTGATAAATGATCAAAGTATATGAACTGACAGTTTTCCGACAAAGTAACTAAAGTTCTCTATAGTCATGCAAAAATGCTCTAAATCATTATTATTTATAGAAATGCAAATTAAAACAACCCCACACCTATCAGATTGGCTATTATGACAGAAAAGGAAAATGACAAAACTTGGAGGGATATGAGAAAACTAGGACACAAGTGCAT
Source organism: Gracilinanus agilis (assembly GCF_016433145.1). Classification (NCBI taxonomy): domain Eukaryota; kingdom Metazoa; phylum Chordata; class Mammalia; order Didelphimorphia; family Didelphidae; genus Gracilinanus; species Gracilinanus agilis. The sequence goes on along the minus strand of NW_025387611.1, from coordinate 10,717 downwards.
TGATGGGGTAGTTGTGAACTAATTCAATCATTCAGGAAAGCAATTTGAACCTACACTCAAAAGGCTATAAAATAGTAAATATCCTTTGACCCAGAAAAATCATTACTAGGTTTGTATTCCAAAGATATTTTTAAAAGGTGGGGGGAGAACATATATGTGCAAAAATATTTAAAGCAGCTCTTTTTTTGTTGAGGCAAAGAGTTAGAAAGTGAAGGGATACCCATCAATTGGGGAATGGATGAGTAATTTATGGCATGTGATTGTAATGGAATACTATTGTGCTGTAAGAAATGACAAGCAGGAGGAGCTTAGAAAAACCTGGAAAGATTTGCATGAATGGAAGTCAAGTAAATAAGCAGAACTAGGAGAACATTGTACAGTGACAGGAATACTTTACAATGAACACCTGTGAATAACAGCTATTCTCAGTAATACAATGATCCAAAACTATCACAAAGGACTCATGATAAAAAATGTTATCTACTTCCAGACCAAAGCAAACCTTTTTCACTTTCTTAATTTTTTCCTATTCGTTTCCCTCTACAAAATGATTAATTTTGTTTTACATGACTGCATATATAAAATCTATATGAAATTGCTTACCATCTCAAAGAGGCTATGGAGTAGAGGCAGGGAGGGAGGGAAGGAGAGAATTCGAGACTCAATATTCTTTGAAAAATGTTGGAAATTATTTTTGCATGTATTTTGGTGGGAGGGAAGAATGGGTAGGGGGCAATAGGTGGCTCACTGGCTAAAGAGCCAGGCCTGGAGATGGGAGCTCCTGTATTCAAATCTCATCTCAGATAATTTCTAGCTGTGTGATCCTGGGCAAGTCATGTAACCCCCCATTGCCTAACTCTTACTGTTTGCTCTTCTGCCTTGAAACTAATAATTAACATCAATTCTAAGACAGAAAGAAAGGATTATTTTTTTTTAAATAAAAAGAATGAGAGTCAAAAGGGCAGTTGATGGCAGAATGAATAAAATGCTGGGTCTGGAGTTATGAAGACTCATCTTCCTGTGTTCAAATCTGGCCTCAGACATTTATTAGCTGTGTGACCTTGGGTAAGTCACTTAACCCTGATTGCCTTGGTTTCCTCACCTGTAAAATGAGAGGGAGAAGGAAATGGCAAACCACTTCAGTGTCTTTACCAAGAAAACCCTAAATGGGGTTATTAAGAGTTGGTCACAACTGAACTATAACAAAAATTAATTGAAAAATATATAATATTGTATAGGATTCAATGAACAAGCAAACAATGTTAAGGGGAAACAAGGAATTAATACATAATTATGAACATTTCATATGCTACCATATTTTTGTAAGTATAAATAATTATAAAGTATGATTAAATGACTTTGTTGATATTTAAAGTTAAGTTCATAATTTTTTTTTGTTCGTTTTTCAGACCAGTGATTCCATCACAAAAGCATCCTCTCTACCAGTGGAGGTTAGTCTGTGGCTCAGAGAACTGAGGAATTAAACCACTTGCCAGTGTCACATACAAGGGTTCAATGGAAGCTGCTCATATAGTCTCAGAACAGCCAATTGTTAAATTTTCAGTGTGAGTTTTATATCTCCTAAGTCAGTAAGCACTACAAATCAGGGTTTGATTTGTTGTTTTATTGATTGTCTAGGCTTAAGAAAATGATGGAGAAAATGCTAATTATGAAGAATAAGCTTAAAAGTATATTCTGTATACCTTTTTTCCCCTGAGAGAGCTTTTTGTTAAACATTTACCATCACAACCCTGGTCAAACAAGTATAAATCATAGGCAGAACTCGAACCCTAGATCTTCCAGACCCTGAGGCCCAGGCCATATCATATCTTCCATTTTTTAAAAAGAGAGAGAAAATAGAAGTAAGGGTGTAGAGTAGTTGGGGGTCGGAGCTCAGTGGATAGAGAGGCTTATACATTGCCTAGCAGTGTGAGCCTGGACAAATCACTTGACCCCTGATTGCCTAGCCCTTACCACTCTTCTGTCTTGGAACCAATACATAGTATTGATTCTAAGATGGAAGGTAAGGGTTTAAAAAAAAGAAGTAAGAGTGAATTAAAAGAGGATGTTTACAAAAACAGGGAACAGAAAGTAGAAATAGGGTCAGGAAGGTTAAAGATTTGAATGAGCTGAAGCTGGTGATGAATGCTAAGGGCAACAAAAAGGGCTTTTAAAAAAAGTTGGCAGCAAGGAGAGGAACAAGGAAGAGATACTGGCTCTCTCAGAAGATAATTATGAATGATCAAGAGAAGGAAGACACATATATACTATTTTCTTTCTTTTTTTCTAACCAAGAGGAACTATCTTCATACTGGAGAGGATTAAATAAAGATTGGGAAGGATTTGAAAATTTTTTCAAAATAAATGAAGGAAGAAAAAGAGAATCCCAAAATGCCCTTGGTGTTTCCAAATACTGAGATCCCAGTAAACATCAACCCAGGAGATTAAAGCTACTCCTAGTGATTGCTGACCTAGCATTGATGATCTTTGAGAAACTGTAGTAAACAGGAGATGTATCTCAGTAACATAGACTTGACAAATGTCCACTGTTGCAAGAACAAGTTTCAAAAACTGGTGAGCTTGATGTTAAACATTCCTGGCAAAATAATAAAAGGGTAGAGCATTAGTATTCAGAAAGGGAAATAGTAATGACTTTGAGGCAGCCTCAGTCCTTTGAGAACAGATCCTCCAAGCTAACCACATTTCCTTAAAAAATTTTTTTTGATACACTGAAGTTTTAATCTATTAAATGGAATATTTTGAAACAAAGTCCTAAATAAATACCACAGACTGCAAGGCATTGGCCAAATCTCACCAGATGTCTTTTTGGACGATATGGAAAGATGTGGGTAAGATGATAGTATAGTAGGTGGATTTGGAACCAGTTGAATAATTGGAGCTAATAAGGGTTATATCAATATGGCAGGGGTGGGGGGAGTGTTTGGCATGGTCTCTGTCCTCAGCTCTGTTCTAGTCATCATGTTTCTCAAAGATCCGATTAAAGGCATAGAGAGCATGCTTATCAAATTTTCAGATGATACATCACCAGGAGGAAAATATTAATATGTTGGTTGAAAAAATAAGGATCAAAAAGGTTTCATCAGGCCAAATAAAATAAGATAAAACTAAATAGGGTCCACTATGTGTTGCAGTGGATAGAGGGCTGGGTTTGGAGTCAGGAAAACTTTAAGTTCAAATCTACCCCAGGCACTGACTAGCTGCATGACCCTGGGCAAGTCACTTAACCCTGTTTAACTCAATTTCCTCATCTATGAAACAAGCTGGAGAAGGAAATGACAAATCGTTCTAGTATTTTTGTCAAGAAAATCCTAAATAGGATCACAAAGAATTGGACAGGACTGGAAAATGACTAAACAATAGCACTTACTTAGCTTTTTTAAAAACTAATTTAATTTATTTGCAAAGAACTTTGCAAATATTATCTCATTTTTTTCCTTCCAACAACTCTGGAAGTAGGTGCTATTATTAATCCTATTCTATAGATGAAGAAACTGAGGTAGACAGAGCTAAAGTGACTAGATCAGAGCTAATATGACTTTGAGGGAGGATTTGGACTTAAGTCTTTGTGATTCCAAATCCAAATGCTCTATCTTTGATGTCACCTAACTGCTCATTTGCTGATTATAACTTTATGCTGATTAATAATTAACAAATATATAAATCTTAGAGCGTCAACCTGGAGTGGCAAAAAAGGAAAGGTTTTTTTTGTTTGTTTATTGTTTTTTTTTTAAATGATTTTGCTTTTGGGGACAGCTAGGTGGCAGAGTGGATAGAGTTCCCGACCTGGAGCCATGAAGAACAGTTCAAATTTGACCTCAGATATTTACTAGCTATAGGACCCTGGGAAGTCATTTAACCCTGTTTGCCTCAGTTTCCTCATCTATAAAATGAAATGGACAAGGAAATGGCAAACCATTTCAGTATCTTTGCCAAGAAAACTCCAAATGGCATCACAAAGAGTTGAACATGACTGAATAACAACAGCAATTGTAGTTATTTGGTCACTTTTAATCATTCTTATTAGGTGCCTGTGTATATGACCTGAAAACCAAGTCTTTAACCAGCAAGGGTAATCAAGGTGGAGGGATTTTTTTCCAAGGGTACTACAGTTTAAAGGGAATTAACAGCTCTTGTACTCCTTTATCAGGCAGTTCAAATTAAGCTTAGCATCTAGTTGACAAATATAATCAATTAAAACTGGAAGTTATCAGATAGCAGAACCACAGGTGAGCTCCTCTCCTGGCTTGGCCCACTTTGTTTCTTCCTTCCTAAAAGTAGCCTGAAGATATCTGGGGCCTGAGGGGCTTTTGGGAGGGTAGTCTTTTCTCTCCCTCCCCACAATATTCCAGGATCTCTTTTCCCACTGTGTTTTGTGTTCCAAGGCTTTTTTTTGTGGTATTCAAGCTGGATGGCAGAGTTACTGTTATGGCTCTGCCATTGAGAATTCATTCAAAGATATTAGAAATTTAGTAATAGGACCTGGTGATGGCCAGGAACCCCTTCTCAGGCTAATTTTTTTTAATGTATAAAGAAAAATAAAAGGGATTTCAAAGGAAATAAGCTATGTTGAAATGCAACCATTAAAAATATACTTTTTTAAAGTTTGCAAGACCCCACCTTAAGAATCTTTGCTCTAGAGCAGTGATTCCTATTAATTGCTATTAAAATAAAAACAAATTAATTTCCAGGGGGCTAAGTAATATTTTTTCTGGAAAGGAGGCAGTAGGCCAAAAAAGTTTGGGAACCACTGCTCTAGAGGCTAGTTATTATTCAATAATTGTTTAGGTTTTGTGGCTTTATGCATTAGTAAAAAGATCTAATTATGGTAGATTTGAGGCTTTAAAAAAGTCATAGGTAGTACCTGTAAACAGAATCAGGGCTTCAGGACTTTTCTAATCTAGCCTTTTCTTCAGTTAAGACTAAGCCTTGGCAATGAGTAGTAAATTTTAGCAGATTGTGCTTCTGGGGCAGCTATGGTACAATGGTACAATGGATAGAGCACCACTTCTGAAGTCAGACTCACCTTCTGAGTTCAAATCTGGCCCTGGGCATTTGCTAGCTGTGTGACCTTAGGCAAGTCACTTAACCCTGTTTGCCTCAGTTTCCTCTTCTATAAAATGAGCTGGAGAAGGAAATGGCAAACCACTCCAGTATCTTTGCCAAGAAAACCCCAAATGGGGTGATGAAGTATTGAATATAACTTAAAGAATTGGACAACAATCTTAGAGATAATGTTGTGTTGCCTATTGCCATAAAAATGGTTGTTCTGTCAATTAGAAATACTTAATATTCAGATTCTTAGGGAGCTGGAACTGACTGCTTAAGGATAGTAGAGCAAAATACCAAAAAAGACCATGAAACACTGAGATTCTTTAACTCCTAAATCTGGGTAGATTTGGCTTTGTTATTAATTTATTTATACTTTTAAATACAACTTTTCATACCTAGTATATATTTTTTCCAATCCATTTACCCATAATTTCTCTTCTCACCTTTTTTGAAGGGTAGCAGTATGGGAGGAGCTGGTGTTTAGAGAATTTTAGTAGGCATTCATAAAGACTATTTAGATTTCGTTCTTGGCTTCTTTTCAGGAGAAATTCACCTACATATACCTGAATGGGTGGGGTGTTCAAATTACAATTATGTTATATGACTCTGCTTTTAGTTTCTTTGGGCTTTTGGAAAAGAATTCCAGATGTATAAATTGCTTTTGGCTCCACTGAAATTAAAGGAATTAACCTAAAACAAGAATCCTTTGTTACTGCCCTACTTTTCTGTGGTCCTCACAGTCTTTGTGCAAAAACTGAATAATGGGAATAATTCACTTCAAGTGCCAGAGTTTTAAAACAGTATAATATTCAGCTCTGGAGACTTCATTTTTATTAATAATATGCAAATGCACACAGTATATGTGCATTTCTGGACAAATGATGGAAAAAAACAGCTAACCTCTCAAAGAGATGGAAGATCCACAGATCTTGATTTTTATTACCAATAAACTCCTATGGCAACTCTGAGTAAAAGAAATAGCACTGAATTTTGAACCAGGATTGTTGGGCTAGAATCCATGGCAGGGTTAGAATTCTGGCTCTGCTATCTCCACTCCAATAAGCATTTGTTAAACATTTAGACAGTGGTTCCCAAACTTTTTTGGCCTATTGCCCCCTTTCCAGAAAAAAATATTACTTAGCCCCCTGGAAATTAATTTTTTAAAAAAATTTTAATAGCAATTAATAGGAAAGATAAATGCAACTCTGGCCATCACCGCTTCCCTGGATTGCTGCAGCACCCACCAGGGGGTGGTAGCTCCCACTTTGGGAATCACTGATCTACTACTATTTGCAAAGCACTATGTTAGCTTGTATCATAGCCTCACAGATACAGAATTGAAAGGAACCTCAAGGACCAGTAGGTCTAATGGTCTCAATTTACAGATAAGAAAATGGAGATCCAAGGAAAGAAAATAATTGTTGCCCTCAAGGAACTTACAATCCATCTCCTTGGGGATGGGAGAAGATAAAATGCAAACAAGTGCAGGCATCCCTTCCACATTTCAGGGTTAGGGGTTTTGCACCCCTTTCAATCTAGACCAGTGATTCCCAAAGTGGGCACTACTGCCCCTTGGTGGGTGCTGCAACGATCCAGGAGGGCAGTGATGGCCACATTTTTTTTGTATTACATTCTATTCTGACTTCAATAAATAGTTTCATAATTTCCAGGGGGCACTAAATAATATTTTTTCTGGAAAGGGGGGGCAGTAGGCCAAAAAAGTTTGGGAACCACTGATCTAGACAATCCGCATAACCTTTTTTGGGTTTCTCATTCTTTTCACAAACTTTAGTGTTTTACATATTTTAACTTAAAAAAGAAATTGTCCATATATGCCATTAAAAGATAAAATATGTTGATATTATATAATACTATACATATATTTTAGGCATTTCTGAGTTTCTAAACTTTTTCTGTGTTGTCTGCTAGCCTTTGCCCATTGCCTATGGCTTCTGCAAAACCCCCAAATTTCCATCTAATTCCTTTTCTTTTTTTTTAACCCTTACCCTCTGTCTTAGAATCAATACTGTGTGTTGGTTTCAAGGCAGAAGAGTGGTAAGGGCTATGCAATGGGGGTTGCGTGATTTGCCCAAGGTGAGATAGCTAGAAAGTACCCTAGGTCAAATTTGAACCCAGGACCTCCAGGTTCATACAGCTAGGAAGTATCTGAGGACAGATTTGAATCCAGGTTATCCTGGCTCTCAATCCACTGAACCACCTAGTTGTTCTCCATCTCACATTTAATTTCTGATGCTGACTAAAACCAAGATGGGGAAAGTTGTGATATGGAAGGGATACCTGTATACAGGAAAATATGAGGAAGAAGGAGAAACAACTTAAACCTGTGAAGATCATGAAAGGCCTCTCATTGCCAGATAGAACTATCGCAAACAGAACCAAAGGGGCTTTAAATGAGAAGGGATGGATAAGGGAGAAGATTTCCTATGAGCCAAAATGAATATAGAAGAGTAGCTGCTAAGATGCCCAGAATTGTATTGGAGATAAAATCCAAAAAAAAAGTCAATAGTAAAACTCCTTGGTTCAAATGTATATGCATGTTCCCAGTATTCCATATATGGCCTGATTTCTTCCTGGAAGCTATGCCCCTCTTAATATAGTCTAACCTAGATTTAAAAAAAAAGGATTTGATAAAATATCTCATAATATTTTTGTGGAGAAGATGGAGAGATATGGACTAGCTGATAATATAAGGAGTCAAAGCTGGGTGAATAGCCAGGCTCAAAGAGAAGATGTTAATGATTTAATATTGTGAACATTTTTTTAAATCAATGACTTACTTGGATAAAGGCAAAATTTGCAGGTGAAACCAAGTTGAGGGGGATAATTAACAGCATGGACGACTGAGTTGGGAGCCAAAAAGAGCTCAACAGGCCACATCCTTGGGCTGAATTTAATGAGCGGAAATTTGATAGCAATAAATATAAAGTACACTTGTTTTAAGAAATCAATTTCAAAAGTACAGGACAAGGAAGGGAAGGTTAGTCAGTCAACAAACATTTATTAAGTACTATGTGCCAGATAATGTACCAAGATCTGGGGATATCAAGATAAGTGAATGACAAACCCACTCAAGTAGTTCACAGTGACAATATGCAAAGAACTTTGTACAAATAATCTTTATACAGGATAAAATAAGTCAGAAATACTCATCAGAGGCAAGGCATTTGAATTAAGGGGGATTGGGAAAGGCTTCCTGTAGAGACTGAGACTTAATTTGGGTCTTGAGGGAGAGAGCACTAAGCATGGGGGTCAGTCAATGAAAATGCCCAGAATTGGGGGATAGTGGGTCATGAGTAAGGAACAGCAATTTGTCATGTTGTTGGATTATGTAGAGGAACAAGCCATAAGAAGACTAGAAAGGTATGAAGAGTTCAGGTTGCAAAGGACTTTAAAGGTCAAATCAGAGGATTTTATATTTGATCCTAGATAGTAACTTGTCTGAAAGAGTTCTGGGGGCTTTGATGGGCTTCACATTCAATCTAAGAGTGAAAGGCAATGTTGTAGCTGAAAGCTAATGCCATCTTGGGCTGGATTCAGAGGGACTTCCAGGAATGAGGGGGTGATCATCCCTCTGTTCTCTAGTCAGGCCACATCTGGAGGACTGTGCTCAAATCTGGGAGTCACAGTTTAAGGAAGACGTGGATGAAGTAGAGACTGGCAATCTGAATGGTGAAGAGCCCTAAGATCATGTCATATGAGGATCAGCTGAAGGAACTGGAAACATTCAGCCTGGAAAACAAAAATATCTAGGTAGAGGTGTGTGATAACTGTCTTTGAAGGCTGTCGTGTTCAGGAGAAATGATTTGTTCTGTTTGATCTCAGAGGGTAGAACCAAGAGAAACAAACTTGTGAATGCCACATGATTAACGAGTGAGAGACATGTGAATAATTGAAATCCCGAGATGTGAGCCACGTGTCCAGTGAACCAACATGCAAATGACATAGGCCTGGCACACAGTTATCATAACTGGCATGCAAGTCATGTGAGTAACATGTGATGGACAAAAGAATGAAGTGCAGTGCCATTGAATGCCACCTGAGTTACATGAGATAGACACAAAGATAATATGTGAATGGCAGAGAAATTCCAATGAACGGATTACATGAGGCTTGTATGTAGCTGACATGAGAATATGTGATTGACACTGAGTGACATGAGACCAACATACACAAACATGTGAGTGGTAAAGTACACAGAACATGTGAGAGGAAGGGAATGCATTTACATAGCACCTACTATGTGCCAGGCATTGTGCTATTGTCTCTGATCTTCACAACCCCCTTTCCAGGTATACCCTCTTATTATGCCCATTTTACACTGGAGGAAACTGAGAAAAACAGAAGTTGTGACTTGTCACATAGCTCAGACACTTGTCTGAGATTGGATTCTAATGTCCAACTGACTCCAGACCCAGTTCTCTGTCCCCTGTGCCACATAGCTGTCATCTAGTCTAAACTGAGACCCAGAGGTTCACCAAGGATACTCAGCTAGTATGTGGAAGAGCTGGGACTAGAATCCAGGTGTTCTGGCTCCCAGACTGTGTTATTCTTTCTACTTTGACAAGCTCAAGTTTCTTCCTTTGACATTTAAAACCATTCACCAAGAACCATGCTTTCATTCTTAGAAGGGCAGGTCCCAGCTTGAACTTGTGATGGTTTCCTGGATATAAATCCCATAGACTAGGTAGGGAAGTGTGTGTGTGTGTGTGTGTGTGTGTGTGTGTGTGTGTGTGTGTGTGTGCGCGCGCGCACGCGCTCGCGCGCCCAAGGCAGAAGGAACTCCTAAGCTAATAGATCCATGGCTGCTCTGAAGTCAAGGACTTTACTGTACAGACCTTTTCCTGGGGGTTCCCCTAACTATATGGCACAATACCCAACCAACTGCTATTATGTCTCTCTACAAAAAGGATGGAAGTGGGAAGAAAAAGCAAATGAGTTAATATGATTTGCATTTGAGGAAATAGGATGGCTGATCCACAGAGAACAAGGAAAAGTGACAAGATTGTTTCAGGTTCACTTAAAAAATAAAAGTATCTTGATCCATACTCATATATAATGCTCAAATTTATAGCAGTGTGGTTGGTATACTGGAGACAATGCTGGATTTGGGGGCAAGAACTGCTGGTGGTTAATAAGCTCCAAGTCTCCATTTCCTCATCTGTAAAATGAGAATAATAATACCAGGAGAATCTATCCTTTAAGTAGAATCCACCCCTTAAGGCAGTGCAGCTTAGGGAGAATCACTCTATAGTGAATACCTGGAAGCTAGGAAGACCTGGGTTTAAGTTCTCCCTCTGACAGAGTGGCTCTTTGACCCTCTGTGAGCAAGCTTCTTGCCTCCTCAGTGTGCTTTGTAGCCATCTGAAGATTCTAAAAATGCAGGGAAGAGTAAGAGAAGGAAAGGGGGACAGGGGAGAGGAGAGAAAGGAGGAAAGGAGAATGAAGGAGAAGAGGGAGGGAATGGGAGGAGAAGAGGGAAAGGAAGGGAGAGGGGAAGGAAGGGGGAAGAGAGAAGAAAGGAGAAGAAGAAAAAGGGAGGGGAGGGAAAGGAAGGAGGAAAGGGTAGGGGACGGGAGAGGAGGAGGTAATAGAAGGGAGTGAAAGTTAGGAGAGGAAGAGGGGGGAG
>NW_025387610.1:0-4199 GCF_016433145.1 Gracilinanus agilis | reverse complement strand
CTCTCTGATTCTCTCTGCCTTCTCTCTCTCCATCTCTGTCTCTCTGACACTCTCCACATCCTCTCTCCCCATCTCTGTCTCTTGGAATGTCTCAGTCTGCCTCCATCTCTTTCTTCCCTTTAGTGCAATCGTTATTGCTCTGAGATTGCATCTGCCAGCATTAACCTATTCCAACTTTGCTCCCCTGACCTTGGCTGCCATCTGTCCTTGTTCACCGTGGTCTCAGTAACTCCACAGGACTCAGCAGCTACCTGCCCTTCTCTAGAAGGCTCCTCCTTCTTCTCTGAAGTCTCTGTAACCTACTGAATTTATAGAATGGACAATGAAGGCATCTTTGACCTCCTAAGGAATCACCTCCTCTTGCCGTATGACAAGATTTCAGTAGCTTCTGTATGAACAGTAAACCCCCTGTCTTATAGATATCTACTGAGATGGAATCAGCCTCAGGTGCGTTGACACATAAGAGGAGCCTAATGGCATTTTGCTCTTCTTCAGTTAGTTTGGCCAGAGAGAGACTGACTTCAACCAATCAGCATTGGTTGACCAAAACTTGTTGAGAGCAATATGGAAGTGTTCAGCCCATCTCTCCCAGATTATGTTCTTTTCACTTAAAATAATGTATAGTTAGAAAATCTTGAACTCTTGGACTCCATCTCCCAGAATCCTTTTTCATCTCCCAGAATCTCTTTCCCTTCCCATGTTTGCATCTTCACACAATGTTTATAAGTTTGCTGGAACTCCACCTCCCGCTCTTTTTCTGCATGTGCAGCTGGGAAAACTGGCTTTTTACTCTAGCTTTTTATGTTAGTTATTATTAATAAATCTTATTAAATAAAATACTTAGAATACTGGATATTAATTGTAATTCTCAGAATACACCAGAGACCTTTGGCCCAAAGATAGTCTTCAGGACATTGTAGATTTGCTTTGGATTAGACACTCTCAAGGTCACTTTAAAGAACTTTAGTATTAATTGTGAGTCATGGGAGACACTGGCCTGGGACTGCCCAGCATGGCATGCCTTTATCAAAGAAGGAGTAGCGCACAATGAGCAAAGCAGAATTACACTAACACAAAGTAACCGTGAGATGCACAAATCCATCCCAAATGTTCAAAGGGACTATTTGTGCCCAACCTGTGGTAAAGCCTTCCAAGCTTGTATTGGACTAATCAGCCAAAGTGGAACACACTGAACCTTTATCCCAACACCATGGTGTCATTGGTCCTCTTCCACTATGAAAGATAAATAACCAAAGTCTGCTGACACAATCACCCTTAGATCATGGTCTTACAGCAATTGAAGTCACAGGTACTTCCATAAGCCCTATTCTTGAGACTCAGCTCCTCTATCAGTCATGGCCCTATAACCCCACAGCAAAGATGGAATTAGATGAAGATGTTGAACTGAGATGTCATCAAACCTACTCAACACAGGAGATGGCTGTAGAATGGAGTACCTTGCCAGCAATGCCTGGAATGGAAGTGGTGGAAAGGAAATTATTGAAGATATGTTGATGCAAAGAGCCAACAATGGGTCTACCTTCGTTTCATATTTGTTTCTTTATTTATAAAGTTGTTATCAGGGGCAGCTAGAAGCCTCAGTGGATTGAGAGCTAGACCTACAGATGGAAGTCATAGATTCCAATATGGCCATAGGTACTTCCTACTTATGTCTTTGTGCAAGTCATTTAACTTCCAATGCCTAATCATTTCCATTCTTCTACCTTGGAATGATATTGATTCTACACAATTTGTCTTTATAGCACAATCATTTCAAGAAAAAAAATTCCCTCTTCTCCCACTAAGCCCTGCCTTCCCACAAAGAGAACAATTTTGCAAAAGCATCTACTGTAGTGTCGTCTGCATTCAATACAGAGTATCTGATGAGGTATACATTATTCCATCTAGTTAGTCCTCTGTTTCTCTTCTTTCAGGCTGGGTCCCCTCACCTTGCCAGGGCTAGGAGTACAACAGCCACTAATGGAATTTATCTTACTACTGATCAGTCTGGAAGTTTTGGCCTGTCTTCTACCTGGGCTGGTTCCCTCTTTAGGCAGTTTGATGAGAACTTACCGTGCCATGTCAGTGTTGAACTTGGTGAAGAAACCCATTGTCTTTAGCCTATCAGAATTCAGCACTCCTGAGGTCCAGTGATCCACCAGCCTCAATTTCACCCAGTGGCAGAGATTGCAAACATGTACCACCATGACCCATTTCTTCGTTTTTTGGGCTTTTTTCCTTACTGAGAATTTGGCTTCCTTTTGGTGATGTGTTCATTTCCATGGTTGTAGTGATTGTGCATAATGTGGTTCTTTTGATCCTCTTTATTTTGCTCTGAACTAGTTCATATAAATCTTCCAGTGTTTCTTCATATTCAGACTTTATTACAGTATGAAAAAAATTAAATTACATTCACATACAAAAGTTGGTTTTGTTTGGTTTTGTTTCTAGCCCTTCTCCAATTGAGAGACATCCACTTTGGTTTTTTTGTTTTTGTTGTTTTTTTTTTAATTTTTTAAACCCTTGACTTCTGGGTATTGACTTATAGGTGGAAGAGTGGTAAGGGTAGGCAATGGGGGTCAAGTGACTTGCCCAGGGTCACACAGCTAGAAGTGTCTGAGGCCGGATTTGAACCTAGGACCTCCTGTCTCTAGGCATGGCTCTCAATCCACTGAGCTACCCAGCTGCCCCCTAGAGAGACATCCACTTTGTTTCCAGTTTGGTGGGATTTTTTGCTACCACAAAGGATTCAGCTATGAATGTTTTGGTAAATATTGGACTTCTATTATGACTTTAAAAACTCTGTGGTAAGATCATTGGGTCAAAGAGGGTGAAAGGTTTAGATCAAACCCAACATTTACTAAGAACCACTAGATCTGATTAGTAGGAAATGGCATTATTCAAATCTACACTGCACATTTCCATTGGTTTGGAACCAATCCTCCTATTATTAATAATTACAACTTCATGGACTTCATCACCTAGATCCTTCATTCACTCTAATCAGGACCCATCTGTGAATACAGTAATTCACTTGAACTTCACATAAAACCCTATAAAGTTGAAACTATTGATATTATGATCCTGATTTTTTTTATAGGTGAGGAAACAAAAAGTCAAAGAGATGTTAACTTGCCTATGGACAGCCAACTCCTGAGCACCAGGAGTAGAACTTGAACCCAGGTCTTCTTCTTGACTTTGAGTCTAGCACTCCTAAAATATGAAAAGAACCAAAAGGATTCCAGGGTACTAAGAATATTCATTATGATTGTGAGAATTCTTGGACTGATGTCCTAAAAAGAAAGAGGTAGAAGGGCTATGATCTATACCAAATGGTAAAGTAGAAGGAAGACTGGCTCTATATTCCAAGGACCCAAGTTTAAATCTTATCTCTGATGTGCATTTCACGTATAACCTTGGGTGAGTCTGTAAAAATGAAAGGGTCAGACTAGACGGCCACCAAATTTTCTTCCAGCTTTAGATATGTGATGGTACAGACATCATGTGGATGGAGCATTAGGCTTGGAGTTTGGAAGACCTGAGTTCCAATTCAGCCTCATAACACTTATTAGCTGTGTGACTCTAGGCAAATCATTTAATCTCTCTCTGCCTCAGAATCCTCAGCTGAAAAATGAGAACAATAATTACACGTAGGTTGTTGTGAGGATCAAGGCACAATGCCTGGTGTGGAGTTGGCACTTAATAAATCTTTATTTCCTTCCTTGCAAGCTGTTCACTATCTAAAGCCCACTTGCTGAAACCCAGGCTTATAGTGGTTCTCCAGCCTCTTCTAAATGTTCTTTCCTCTCTTCTCCCTCCATTTACTTAGTCATGGTAACGGGATGTGTGTTCTGTGTTTGGCATAATATTTGTTCACTGAAACTTTGCATAGCTTGCATTCCTTTGACACCTAACTGATCTAAATCAAAGAGAGAGATTCTGCCTTCGTGCTGGAATCCCAATTCTGTTCTGGTGGAATTTAGCTTCCTTATAGTCCATTTTACTGTTTTTACAATTCCTCTCTCATTATACTTCTCTTGCAGTAACTTAGGTGGTTTCAGGTTTATCTCTAACCCAAAAAAAAACACATACTTGTACACACACACACACACACACACATTTTAAATATATAATTCTATAGTCTAATATATAATATGTAAATATTAGACTATAGAATTATATATAGTAGGATTATATTA
>NW_025387609.1:4989-7523 GCF_016433145.1 Gracilinanus agilis | reverse complement strand
CTCTCTCTGTCTTCCCTTCCCTTCCTCACTCTCTCCCTCTCTCTCTCCCCCCTACCAAGGGTTCTGCTATAGCCCCTTATCTTCTCAACTGTCAATCATCCCTTTCCCTATTATAATCAGGGATGTTGGAACATGAACGTGTCGGCAGAAGCTGTCAGTAAAAACCAGACTTGGGAACTTCGAGAGCTCCATGAAGCAGAGCATCTCCCTCTCCCTTGGCCAGGGCCAGAGCAAAGGCAGGCGGTCAGCCTTCCACAATTAGCTTTGGGAAGAGGAGCATCAGCAGAAGCCCAATTCTCCGACTCAGGGTCCTGCCTCCGGGGCGCTTGCTTTAGCCGGGGCAGACACAGCGGTCCTATGAGCAGGCTGAAGGTTTTATTCAACTTTAAGTTGTTTGAATGCCCGGGACTGAGCATGTCCATCTGAAGAAAAAGAAGACTCTGGAACTGTCCCATCTTGGGCCCCGGGACCGCCTGGGACCGCTTTGTTTGCAGACAGAAGCCGCAGCCCCTTCAGAAGCCCCAAAGAGTCTGCCTGGCCCGAGTCCATTCTAATAAAGTACATTTATCAGAAGAGGGACTTCTAGGATAGGTCGGGGCAGAGAGTCATTGGGAGGGGAGGCCTAGATTAAAAAGAGCATAAATAGGAGGCAGCTGGGTAGCTCAATGGATAGAGAGCCAGGCCTAGAGACGGGAGGTCCTGGGTTCAAGACTTCCTAGCAGTATGACTCTGGGCAAGTCACTTAACCCTGTAAGAATTAAAATGAATATCCAAATGCTCCAAGTATTATATTTTATAAAGTTTATTAATAATAACTTGAAGTAAGGGAAGAAAAGCCAAAAGTAAAAGCCTCAGCAAAGCCAGCTTTCCCAGCCAAACACGGGGGAAAAAAGAGAGCAAGAGGCGGAGTTACAGCCAACTCTATACAAAACATGACCTCACAATATGGTGGAGAGTAAAAGGAATTCTGGGAAATAATAAAGGAATTCTGGGGAATGTAGTTCACAGGTACAAAATGTCCACTTATACGACTGCTTATTGCTCTTCTGCCTTGCAACCAATACTTAATATCAATTCTAAGACAGAAGGTAAGGGTTCAAAAAAAGAAAAAAGAAAATGAAGGGGTTTCTGGCATTAAGACTTCTCTACAAGAGGAGATGGGGGGGGGCTATCCAGAGGAAAGGAAACCCCAAGCCCTACCCTGACACAAGAGCAGGTGGAATACAGGCAGCCCCAAGGATGGACCCCGCTTCCATCTTCCCTTCCACCGCAGGCGGACTCCCCAACGGATACAGCACCTCCATCCCGCCCTGGAGTAACTGCATGCTTGTTTTCTCTAGTAGAGAAGATACATTTATAGATATTTCATTTGTTGGGGTGATTTTGGGAATGTTTAATGAACCCTCCTACCCCCACTTCCAAAAACATTGAGGGAACTGCTTCATTAAGGTTCTTCCAAGTTATGAAATTACAATTCTAGGGGGCAGCCAGGTAGCTCAGTAGATAGCTAGGCCTAGAGACAGGAGGTTCTGGGTTCAAATCTGGCCTTAGACATTGCCTAGCTGAATGACCTGGGCAAGTCACTTAACCCCCACTGCCTCATCCTTACCACTTTTCTGCCTTAGAACCAATACATAGTATTGATTCTAAGATGGAAGGTAAGGGTTAAAAATTAAAAAAAAAAAAATAAAAAAATCTGGTCCACATGCCTGGAGAGGATACTCAAATAATCAGGATAGGCCCAAAGCCATCCAACGATCAGTCCAGAGTAAAGAGAGTGCATAGGCGGAAAGAGCTGGGACACAGATTGAGAAAGACTCCATCAAGACAGAGAAGAGTGTGCTGGGAAGAGGGCACCTGAATTCGAATTCTGATTCTGCTCCTGTGTGACCTAGGCAAGTCACTTCCCCCTGCCTGGGTCTCAGTTTCCTCATCTGTAAAATAAAGGAGTTGGACTAAGAGCTGCTGAAGGCTAGGCTGGACCAGAACCAAGGTCTGCCACCTGCCACCCAAAGGGTCTCTCCACTAGACCTCATTGACTATGTAGATTCAACCCTAATGGGTCTGACCCCCCAACAAGAGGCTCCAGATGACCTGGTGACCAGCCTGTGGCTCTCCCAGGCTATTAATGTTAAAGACAATTAGAAGAGAGGGGAGAGGATCACCGGAGCCAGCTATTTCTCAGGTCATTAGCTTAAGGAATGTTCCACACAATTTATCTCTGGCATTTGTAACCACCCACCATTTTCTCCAGGTCAGGAGTTTCTGAGCTCCTGGTGTGGGTAGACTGATGGGATTCTGGCTACAGGTGGTCTGACTGTAAAGGCAATGAAGTTTTTTTTTTCTTTTTTCCTTTGAGTGTTCCCCAATTCTCTCCCTCTCCCTCTCTCCTATTTTCTCTCTCTCCCCTCCCTCTCCTTTCCTTTCCCCCATCTCTCCCCTTCTTTCTCTCCTTCTCTGTCCCCCCTCTCTGTTCTCTCTTTCCTCCTCTCTTCTCTTCTCTTCTCTTCTCTTCTCTTCTCTTCTCTTCTCTT
>NW_025387609.1:0-4942 GCF_016433145.1 Gracilinanus agilis | reverse complement strand
TCTCTTCTCTTCTCTTCTCTTCTCTTCTCTTCTCTTCTCTTCTCTTCTCTTCTCTTCTCTTCTCTTCTCTTCTCTTCTCTTCTCTTCTCTTCTCTTCTCTTCTCTTCTCTTCTCTTCTCTTCTCTTCTCTTCTCTTCTCTTCTCTTCTCTCTCTCTCTCTCCCTCCCTCCTCCTCCCCACTTTCTGCCTCTCTATTCCCTCCCTTCCAAATCTTACCCACCCTTTTAAGGCCCAATAAAAGTACCACCTTCTACTACCTGGGATTGTCCAGTTTCTTTCCTTTGAGGCCCCATAGCCATAACTAACTGTGGCTCCTTCCACTGGTCCCTGGCAAAGAACCTCCTGAATTATTAGCTCCTTTTCCACACTGGCTTTGGTCACATCTCCAAATGGACAGGAAAATCCTAGAAGGTGAGCTCCGACTCTCTTTCCTGTGTATCTGGGTGGTTGTGGATAGAGATCTAGCTTCAGGAAGACCTCGCTTCACGTCCTGCATCAAATCTACTGGCTCTGTCCCTCCTCTTCTCAGTGCCCATTGAAGACAGTGAAGAGAATGTTGGACATGGCCGCCATTTTCCAGTGAGGGATGGCCACCAGCCAAGGATGTTCTTGGAGTGTGGTGGTTAGCGTGGCTCCTGCCATTAGTCAGTACTTAATACATGCTTGGAGACTGATTGATTACAGTTGAGTTAGGGTGAGATGGCCTGTAATATCTTCCAACTCCAAGATATTATAATTCTATGAAATGATTTCTGGAGAACCTTCCCCAAATAGAAAACTCTTTGGGAATTCTTGGGTTAAGGGCTACTTATTTGTGAAAAGGAAAACCCGTGCAGTATATGTATAGTGAAGTCAAATCTCATTAATTTGAAATCTTAATAATGCTGAAGAAAAGGAGCCAGGCTCACGTAATTTGGGCTCCAGAGAGAGTCTGGTGAGAGGGATTATTTCGATCTGGTGGAGGGAAGGAATGGGGGGCGGGGGAAACACAACACCATTTGCAAGCACTTTTTAAAATACCATGAAATCCTTAATTTTTATCTATTCATTAAAGCAGGTCCTTTAGACAATACTAATAGCTTGGTTCTAGCTTTTTTATGGACCTAAAAACAAGGGACAAGATATCTGGAGTTAATCCGATCTTTGGCCAATTTGAAGTGGCCATACTCTTCTCTCCCATATTGACTGGGGTAAGTGTGTGATAAGATTTCATTGGCATAATATTCAGAGGAAGAACTGAGGGAGGAGAAACACAGAAGAAAAACAACTGCTTGAACGCATGGGCTGATGGGGATACTATTGGGGATGAAGACACTAAACGATAACTCTAGTCCAATTATCAATCATATGGAATTAGGTTTTAATCAAGGATACATGTAAAACCCCGTGGAATTGTGCGTCGGCTAAGGGGGGTTAGCGGAGTTTGGGGGAGAGAGAAAGAACATGAATCATGTAACTATGGGGAAATATTCAAAATAAAAATAAAATAAAAAGATTTCATTGGCATAGAGAATTAACTCACAGTGAGGGGAATCCTACCAAGGTAGACCCCAATTCAATTACTTGGCAGTCTCAAAGAGAGCTGCCCTAGGCAATGACTGAGTAATATGCCCAGGGTCACACAGTCAAGATATGCCAGAGGTGAGACTTGAACTCAGATCTTCTTGGCTTTGGGGCCACTCTCTGCCCAACACAGCCTCCCACTGTGAATAGAAAATGTTTAATTTTAGCCATCACCTGTTTCCCACTAGAACCATTTCTGGTAGAGGTCATCTTGACATCTGGTTCAGACAATTTTACTTTCCTTTAAAGATCATCCAAAAGGATGGGAGAGAGGAGGATAGGATCTGAGCTTGAGGTATCCTCTACCCAGAATTCTCTATTATTTTACAGTCAAACAAATGTAATATTATTAGTTAATATTATAATAATAGTTAATAATTAATAGTCTATTAACTATTCCTTATCTATGACATTCCATTTCCCACCTCCAAGTTTTTGCACCATGCCTAAAAAGCATTCTCTTTTCATTGCTGCCTTGGAGAATCCCTAGTTTCCTTCAATATCTCCTCAAGTGCCAATTTCCTATTCAAGACTCTGAGTGGCTAGTATTGCTCCCTTGGAAATGATGTCATCTCTATTTATATTCATTTATTTAAATGCATTTATATTTATTATTTATATTTACATGCATTTATCCATTAATATTACATTTATTTAATGCATTCATGTCACTTCCCCTCAGCAGAATGTAAGTACCCGAGGGCAGGGACTGTTTTATTTTTATCTCTACCCACTTAGCACAGTGCCTGGTGTATATAATAAAGATAGCTAATGATTATATAGCATTTACTGAATTATCTCCTTTGGTCCTCACAGCAACCTTGCAAAGGAGGGACTATAATCATCCTCATTTCACGGATGGGGAAACTGAGGCAAACAGTGGTGAAGCAATACTAATAAATAAATAAATAAAACACGAATACTAATTATATTAATTAATTATTAAAGCATTAATTAAAGTATTAATACTAAAAATAAATAAAAACACAAATAAATAAACAAATAAACCCCAAAATAAATAAATAAATAAATGTTTAGCCGGGTGACCTTATAGAGGAGGCTTCCCTTCCATTTCCCTACAAAATGCTGGACTTCATGTCTGAGAGGAGTCAATTTCCTTAATTTCCTTGTTTGTTAGATGAATGAACACACCTATCCACATATTTTGGGATCCCAAAGAGCCATTCTGCTACTGCTTATAAAATAAGTGAGCATTAAATGAACCAAACTCCCCTAAACTATGTAATAAGAGCTCACATTTTCACATACAATCCTGTTTGTTTGAATATGAAAGCATTCCTATGTGCCAAGCTCTGTGCTATGGGTTTGGAGATACAAATACAAAATCAAGACTGGGCTTGCCCTCATGGAGATTACATTCTCTTCCTCTAGAAAGCGAGAACTTAAATTAGACTGACAGGACTCAGTGAACATTTCAATTGCTCCATATATCTTTTTATTTTTATTTTTTTTATTTTATTTTTAAACCCTTAACTTCTATGTATTGTCTCCTAGGTGGAAGAGTGGTAAGGGTGGGCAATGGGGGTCAAGTGACTCGCCCAGGGTCACAGATAGCTGGGAAGTGTCTGAGGCCAGATTTGAACCTAGGACCCTTTAGCAATAGGACACTTTGGGTTTGAGATAAGTTAATGAGGCCATGTATGTTGGGGGAAAGGGGAATTGGGGAGTAACGGGGGAGCAGGGATACTCCCCCATTAAAGGAGCAGCCAGGAAAATTGTGGAGCAAGCAAAAGAGAATTGGAGAAATATTTTCATATCAAAAAGAATCCTTATATCTAAATATGACTGATATCTTTTTATTTATCTATCTAACCACACACAGATGTATGTGCGCATGCATATATATGTAGCTATACATGCAGACACTGAAGGACAGTGACACTTTATCTTTATTCTTTTAAAAGGAAAATATTGATGATTTTTTGGAGGGTGTCATCCATGTTTATAGCCTGAAACACCAGGACTCCATGCAACAGTCTGGAAAATGCTGGACTTCTGAAGTACACTACATATTTAGGTTCAATAGCTGGGTCTACTTTGGCCACAGAATACTGATGGGTATAGCCACATATCACTCTACAACCACCTAAATTTTATTTATTTTTTATTCATTCATTCATTCATTCATTCATTTATTCATGTTATTTACTCATTTATTCATTCATTTCATTATTTCTAATTTTTTAAAGAAAAAAAGATATTTATTTATGAAAGTATACAAACTCACTACTTATGCTTTTTACTTATAAAGAGAAAGAACCTTAAAAAAGACCCTCAGATGCTTAATTTTAGCCATCACCTGCCTCCCACTAGAACCATTTCTGGTACAGGTCACCTTGACATCTGGTTCAGATTCCAAACTACCAATTAACAACCTGGTCATTCACTTAACAATTAAACTTCCTTTTTCTAAAATATTTCCATGTTTACCATTCTCCTCCTTACGGGCTGCCCCAGGCCCTTTTCTGAGCTGTTGGCCCTTCGGGTTCAGCCTCCTTCCTACTGTTTAGCACACAGAAGTTCATTCCCTTCTTAATGTCCTTCTCAGCCATTCCCTCCAAGCACCTGATTTCTCCCACTATGGGTCCTGAGTGCCAAGCTACAGAGGTCTGGCTCGTTGTTGGGCCCACATGGGGGTAAGGGGAGCAAAAGTCTTACCTATCTGGGGAAGGGGATTGGAAGGGAAGGCTAAAAAGATCCAAGACACAAACGACTGCCTAGGAGAAGGCCAGAAAGGAGCAGGAAATCTCCCCTCTGGCTTCTGCAAGGGGGAGAGAATAAGAAGTTATCTTTACGTCCTCTGGTGTATGGTTACAGAGCTCCTTTTCCACCCTCATTTTATGAAAAAAAAAAAAAAAAAAAAGCAAAAAAATCCCCCCAACCCCCCAAAACATCCTTACACCTTCCATCTTAGAATCACTACTGTGTATTGGTTCTAAGACAGAAGAGCAGTAAGGGCTGGGCAATGAGAGTTAAGTGACTTGTCCAGAGTCACACAGTTAGGAAAAATCTGAGGTCAAATTAGAACCCAGGACCTCTCATCTCTAAGCCTGGCTCTCTATCCATTATACCACCTAGTTGCCCACTCCAGAGCTCTTTCACATTCATTCACTTCACACAGCTGAGAGGCTTCCTCGGCTTGGGAACTTGGGCAAATTACTTTACCTGGGGGCCTTGATTTCTGAAAACGAAAGGGTTGGGCTACATCTGGTACAGCCTAGGGGGCCTTAGGGGTCCCTGAGACCCTTTTAGGGGGGTCTGCAAGGTCAAAACTATTTTCAGAAAAATATCCAGACATTTCAATTTCAATATAGTGAACCTCTCTGTATATTTTATATATATTACACAATATATTTAA
>NW_025387608.1:0-6169 GCF_016433145.1 Gracilinanus agilis | reverse complement strand
TTCAGGAAGTGTGTCAGCTTCACTTCCTGTTGGTTACTGCTTTCACTTCAACAGGGAGGGGCTCCTCACTCTCCACCTTAAAGGAGCCTATGGACAGCAGGGAGACTGACTGGGCATTACAGCTCAGGCATACACATCCCTGGCTATCTCAAATCATCAATTAGTGTAGTTACAAGCTCCCTGACCCAGGAGACTCACTTATACCACCTGCTCCCTGTTATCGGCCATATTACCCCCTTATTACAGTTTGGTGAGCACAGCTAAGTTAACTGCCTTCAAAAGACACTGAAAATGGGCTTTGCTAGGATGTTGTTTATAGTCTCTACTTTCTCCATGCTTCTCTGGTCTTTTATGTAGGGAGCACTTGAATTTTGGTTTCACAAAGTGCCTCAGTTCATTCACCAAATGCTANTTCTGTGTTCAAATAAACCCTTAGCTGGAAACAGTGGGCTTAAGGGTTTATTTTATATATATACATACATATATATATATATATATATATATATATATATATATATAACATCATCCTGGGCTAAGGGCTGAGGAGACTGGAGAACAGCAACTACTTGACTCCAAAGGAAGTACTGGGCAAGCATCCATTTTATTCAGGAAGTGTGTGAGATTCACTTCCTGTTGTGTTCTGTTTTCACTCCAGCAGGGAGGGGCTTCTCACTTTCCACCTTAAAGGAGCCTACAGATTGCAAGGAGACTGACTGGGCATCACAGCTCAGGCTACACATCCCTGGCAGTCTCAGATTACCAGCTATGGTAGTTACAGGCTCCCTGGGCCAGGTGACTCACTTGTACCACCAGCTCTCCTGTTATTAGCCACGTTACCCCTTTATTACAGTTTGGCAAGCACAGTTAGGTTAATCACCTGCAAAGGATACTGAAAACTGGCTTTGCTAGGATACATGCTTCTCTTGTCTTTTATGTGGGGAGCAGTTGAATTTTGGTTTCACAAAGTACCTCAGTTCATTCACCAAATGCTAGAACTGTATGATTATTACAAATGGTGTGCCATAACACTGGCAGAATTTATATGTTTTATACCTATGGCTATGGCTCTGGTTTTTGTTATTGTGCAATCCTTAATAGCCCTGAAGAGAGTCCTTTCACATCTTTGGCTGCTATTTGGCTCTACTTTTAATGCAAAACCAGACTCTGTCTCCCTAGAAATGGTAGAAAACATGAAACTACTATTCCAAGTTCTCAAACAAATCAGAGAAGGGAAAGGATTGGACAAACATACAATTCTCCAATTGGAGATTATAGAAACCAAATATTTAGGGGCTACCAACTCAAGCAAAAAACCACAGGCTGCTAAGGACACCCAGAGTCTGGCTATAGAACCAAGCACTGAGACCACACTATGCATACTCCCATCCTACAACCTTGGGAGGGTATTGTCTAAATCTTTTTTATAAGGCCTTTACCCCTAATGATTTAGAAGTGCTCAGGAGGCATTGCCCCAAGTTCTTCCTCTTGCCTTTCAAGAGCATAAAAGAAATGAAGCGTGTCTTCACATTCTTTAACCCCAGTTTTGATAACATAGAGTTTCTTTTGGGGGAGTTTTATTCACCCTCAAAAAAGAGAAATTTTTGGCAGATACTCGCTCAAACCCCAATCTCACTGCATGGCCCACAGTCCACCATGACCTAGATTTAACATCACACTCTAATATGAGATATCTAGTCCAATGCAGGACAAATTTACTCGAAGCAATGCAGCTGCATGCCAAAAGACCAAATTTGTGGCAAAAATTTGAGAAACAGAGACAGGGGGAAGAAGAACACCCTAGCAGCTTCCTTGACAGGGTAATTGCGGCAGCTGAAACAATATTAGGCCTCAGGGATGTGCATGCCCCAGAAACCATTGACCATATGAGGAGGCAGTTCATGAAGGGTGTTTCACTGCTGGTCCAGAACTACTTTAGGCAGAACTGTCCTCAGTGGGAATCATTGCCACTAGAAGATATCAGGCAGCATGCATCTTATATACACAATTCAAAACAAAAGGATGTCTGGACAGCCAGACAGTTAGATTCAGAAAAGGACTCAGTGATAGCAAACCTCAGGAGACAACTAAAGCAGGCTAGGAAAGAGAAAGAAATTGAAGAAATTAAGAACTTCACCCTCCAGGTCAACATGGAGCATAGTCAATCCAGGTAACATGCTAGTGTCTCCAAGCCCAAAACCTATTCTCCAAAATGCTATCTGTGTGGCAAGGCAGGTCACATGGTACGAACATGTAGATATAAGCAACAGATAGACTTTGGCAGAGCTAATAACAGCCAACCAGAGAGATAGGAATGGCAAAAGAACTTTCTATAACTCAAAATGTTCCAACAATTCAAGAAAGGTTGAGGGCACCAAGCATGACAGTCAATGCTGCAATCAGGCATGCAAGAGGTACAGCCAGTCTCCATCTCATGATCAAATGGAGAAATATTTCACTCAGGGTAAGAAACCAAAGACCTTATGCACCGAAGCTTCTGAATCAAAAAGGACTTATGGCAATGACAGGGATGTGTGTATAACTAATCTGGGTGTAGTAGATGATTCTCAAAGACTGGGCATGGGAGAGCATATGTCTCTACTAAGCTGCACAGAATACAATATTTCTGTGGCAGAAGACCAAGAATGAGAGGATATAATGCAACTGTGCAAAGAGATTTATGGGACAATTGAGGATGACTATAAAAGGGGTCTGATTTCTCATTCCACCACAAAAGGCTTGGATGAGAAGCATAGGGACCATCTAAGAATCCGCAACAGCTTGCCTCCAGAAGCTTTACAATCTTGATTGGAGTCATCAAAATCTCAAGCTCCTCTCTTTATTCCAAGTTTGAAACAACAGGTTAGCTTGGATAAAGAGCAAAGTGACAGGGATTTACAATGTATTTAGGCAGGTGTATCATTGTTACCCTGGAGGAGTCAAATCCAAAGGTCTAAACCCATTCTCTTGCTTTAGGCATAAAAACCCAGGATGAGGTTAGAGAGCAATCCAAATGGTATGTTGACAGAGACTTGGCTTTGCCAGAGCAGCCCAATGAGTTGCTGGCTGCTGGCAGCTGCTCAGAGAATCCTACATCTAGCTTTCTCAACCCCTTAGCTGATGAATTTAAGCCAGAAGCTTGGGGAAGGGAGAGTGG
Source organism: Gracilinanus agilis (assembly GCF_016433145.1). NCBI lineage: Eukaryota > Metazoa > Chordata > Mammalia > Didelphimorphia > Didelphidae > Gracilinanus > Gracilinanus agilis. The sequence goes on along the minus strand of NW_025387608.1, from coordinate 3,015 downwards.
TCAGCTGTCATCTCCAGTGGCTAGTGTGCTCAACAATAGCCTCACCAAAGACTGCTCAGTGGTTGGAGACACAAATCAACTGACTTCGGCCACACAGACTGGAGGGCTAGATAGTGAACTCTAGACAGGCTGTGAGTTGGGAGGTGTACCAGAAGTGTTGAAGGGAATAGAAACTATCTATCATACATTCCCTGTCACAACTAATGGGAAAACTCCTAATCTGGGGGTTCGTAGTTCACAAGACAACAAAGTGGATGGAGAAACAAGTCAAACCTCTTCAACCCTTAGTCAGAGCCAACCTGATAGTCCTATGGGCTCTGAAGAGCTCAGCCTAGTAACCACGGTTACTCACTCCCCAGCTCACAGTGAGAAAGAGTGCCTGCTCTCTAAGCCAACATTCTGTATTGAGTCTCCCAGTCAAAATTTGCCTGTTTGTGCTGCAGGAAGTTATGATTTAGCTCACAGTGACCATACAGGAATTGTAAAAGTACTTGCACAGGACCATATGCAGAACAGGATCCAAATCAAGTGCACAGATACAACTGAGCATTCTTTATTATCCTTAGTCCCAGTAAAGTTCAGTTGCAACAGGGAACCCCTTCTTAGCTTTGAAATCGGGGGGGGTTGTTATGATGCCCTCCTAGACACTGGGGTGACCGCTTCTGTTCTACATGAGGCTCCCAAAGGATGCAAATATCAAGGTAGCTTGAGAGTCAAAGGTTCTTCAGGGATAGCTCAACAAGTCCCAAAGCTAAAATGGTGAAATTGGGCCCTCTAATTCTCAAACACACCTTTTTATTAATGCTATCATGTCCTTCGAAACTTGTGGGGTGAGATCTCTTGTGTAAATTAGCTGCCACCATCCAATGCCAGCCAGATGGGCAGATCTATCTCCACCTACCTGAGAGATCTCTGAAACACCATCCCATTTTGTTTTTAGACCCATATAGTGAGGAACCAACTTACCATCAAAGTGACAGAATTTATCAGGATCCTGATGATATACCTGATTATGTATGGGCAGAATTTTGTCTGCTGAGCCAGTGAGAATAGAAGTGAAGGAAGGTTTACTACACGAATTCCTCAGTTTAAACTAAGCAAAGAGGTGATTGACGGAGTAAAACCCACCATAGAGAATTTATTGCAGCAGGGTATTTTAAGATATGGCTTCTCCTAGTACAACAGTCCTATCATGCCTGTGAAAAAAGCCAAACTAACTCCTGTTGGGAAGACTCAATGGCATTTGGTACAAGACCTTAGAGCTGTGCAGAGCTATGTGCAGAAAACCTATGCCATGGTTCCTAGTCCATCTCAAATCATAATAGCTATACCAAACAAAGCTCCTTGGTTTACCATAATAGACGTCTGCTCCACCTATTTCTCAGTTCCCCTACACAGAGACAGCCAGCAGCTGTTTGCCTTCACCTGGGAGGGCAAATCTGTCCTAAGGACCCATTCGTCCCAAGGTTTTTTGGATTCAGCCTCAGTCTTCTGCCAAGACTTGCAGAGAGACCTTGAGTCAATCACTTTCCAAGAGAGCAAGATTGTGCATGATGTTGATGACATCCTGCTAATGTCACCATCTGCTGAAATCTGTTATAGAGACAGCATGCACTTGATTAAAGAGCTAGGCAAGAGGGGCCATAAAATGTCCAAGCCCAAGCTTCAGTTCGTGAAATCAAAAGTGGAGTATTTGGGGTTCATGTTGGAAAAGGAGGATTTCCCAGAAGAGAACACAAGACATACAGAGGTTGAGCTTGCCTAGAACCAAGAGGAAGCTCAGAGCAATCATAGGAATAACGAGTTTTGGTAGAAACTGGATTCCAGGTTATGCTCTCATCACTAAACCTCTGATAGAGCTAACCAGGAAGAAAGTTCCAGAACCGTTGAAGATAACTAAAGAGCATATTCATGCCATTGAAAAGCTCAAAGAGCTAACTCTATCAGCACCTGCCCTAGGAATCCCTGACCATAAAAAACCTTTCCTCCTTTATGTTCATGAGGATAAAGGGATAGCCTCTAGTGTTCTCATACAATCATTTGGGAATACCCTTAGACCAGTTGCCTATTATAGCTCAAAGCTAGATTCAGTAATCTGTGGAATGCTGAGTTGTTTGAGAGCTATTGCTGCTGTAGCCATCATGATTAGGGAAGCATCTTCCTTGGTATTAGGAGGTGAGTTTAGAGTATTTTCCCCACAGCAAGTGGAATCTACTCTAAGGAACACTACACTCCAAGCTTTCACCTCCCAAAAATTATCACAATACCAAGCAATCCTGTTGGCTAATGAAAACATCATATTTCACTGGTGCAGATGTTTAAATACTGCAACTCTGATTCCAGATCAACCTCTGGAAGGAGAGAGACTAAACATCTCTGAAGATGCACTTAACATTGTGTATAAGACAAGGGACGATCTATGAGATAGTCCCATGAAGAATCCCAAGTTGACGTTTTTCACAGATCGATCATCTTACCTAGTAGGCAATCAGAGATTTACCGGTGCAGCAGAAGTGACAGCCTCTGAAACCCTTTGATACTCATCCTTACCATCTACTATGAGTGCTCAAGGGGCAGAATTGGTCTGATTGATACGTGCTCTAAGATTAGCCAAAAATTGGAGAGTTAACATTTACACCGACTCCCGGTATGATTTTGGAGTAGTGCATCAATAGTGCACTAGTGCATCAGTAGTGCAATCAAATCCGGTGAACTATGGAAAAACAGAGGCTTCATAACATCTAATGGTAAAAAGATAGCATATGGCACTTTAATAAATGAGCTGTTAGAAGCACTCCACTTACCAGCCCATGTTTTGGTTATTCATTGCAGAGCCCAAAGCAAAATACAAGGACCAGTGGAAGCTGACATTACAGCCAAATTCAGGGTGAGGTATGGACCAATTTCAGTATTGAACTTGTCTTTGTTTTGTTTTTTTTTTAACATTTATTAATATTCATTTTTAACATGGTTACATGATTCATGCTCCACCTTTCCCCTTCACCCCCCCCCCGC
>NW_025387607.1:0-5578 GCF_016433145.1 Gracilinanus agilis | reverse complement strand
TATATATATATATATATATGTTGTATCTGTCTGTCTACCTGTCATCTACTACAATTCAACTGAAACTTGAATAAAGTGAAGTTTCTGATGAGGTCTAGAACTAGATAAATCTCTAACTAGATTGTAGGCAAAAAAGCTTTGCCTGAGATGTCATTTCTTCTTCATCCCTTTCTAAGCATTTCCAGGTTCTTTGTGATTACTAAGGTAATGAGGATTCCCTTCCTACATCATTACATTCCTCATTCCTACTAAGGTTTCCAGTATGAATGAGCCCAAGTTATTTTATTTCTTTTTTTTTTACTGGTAGCTCCTCTCCTCCCTTTCTCTCTTCACATCCTCTTCATAATTTTGGGGCCATGCTTTCTACATCTATGAAATGATAGAATTATACTATCGCCATTGATCTCAATTTTTGTCATTATTGTTCTGTGAACTACTTTCAACCAAAGCAGCAAAAGCAACAAAATCAACATGTCATGAAACTCCATGATGATATATTATTCATAATATTCTTTTAGATTTAGACATTATGTGCTTAAATAACTACAATTATAAATTTTCCCTCAAAAGCTCTAAATTAGGTTTTAGAAATGTCTAATATTTTACATATGTGCATATTTGTTGTTAAGGAGGAAAATATATTTATAACATGATTGGGCAATTATTTATTGATTAATGTATAATTAAATATTTTAATGTGAATCCCTTATATGATCATCACAAACCTTTAAGACATGTATGAACTATAAAATAGGAACCATTTTATTAGATGATCTCTAATGCCCTTTCTAACTATCCACAACTATATTGCATAGTTCAAAGATGCCACTGGATATTTCTTTAGTAAAAGTTCAATCACTTCACTAAAAGCTTTGTGCATGCATAGGTGGGCCACTGGATCCACTGGAGATTAAAATGGCATACAACTCCAGCCTCTTTGCCATGAAAACCTGATGGATTTTTATGTTCAATGAGGTCACAAAGAATCAGACAGGACTGAACAAATGAATGAAAACTATAAATCTATAGCTATATCTCTCTATATCTCTATGTATGTAAATATATGTAACCCTGCATATATATGCATATACATATATACACATACACATATATACTCTTCTGATATTCACTTGAAAAGAAATTGTTACCATGGCTGAGGCATCCATTATATAGTGATATATGGAAAAGATTGGAAGTAGTCTCTCCAACTATCCATTCTACAGTGATGTTTGGAATATATTCATTGAAAGATATAGAATTATACATAGAAAAATCTTGAAACATTTATCCAGCATTTTCCAGAACCCATGCTTTGACCTCATTTTGGCTGCTCTTTTGTTGTTGTTGTTGTTTTTAGCTTTTCATTCTTATTCTGATTGCATAAACCTGAAGATTTTACTTTTTGGGGCTTGGGCAGGGATTCTTAGCTCCATGAGGAATCGATATTCATCCTTTTAACTTAGCTTGAAATCTTAGGTAAAAAGTTGTACTTGATAAAAAAAAAAATCTTAATACTTGTCTCTATGACAAAGTATACTTTGAAATGAATGAGAAGAAGATAAGGTGGGCAAGCACCAGGGGATTCTGACTGTTGGAAATATTTACATTTTTTTCCTTTTGATCTTCCAAGTGAGTTACTGGAAGATATTAAAAATATTTTCCCTCTATCTATAGCTGCTTTATTAACATAAATTTGGAAGAAACCAGTGCTTGTTTATGCAGAGAAAGCTCAAAACAGATAGAAATAAATAACCCCGGATTTATATAGAAGTTTAAGTTCCTCCCTATTTACTTATTGGGGAGTTTATCCAAGAAGAAAAACAATTTCTTTTCTCTTTAAAAAATAGTGTTGCAAAAATAATAAATTAAATTCTGTTGCAATGGAAAGCTCCCCACCACTCCCTGCTCTCACTATTTCAAATTCAATCAGAGCTGACACCCACAGGCCATGTTCTGAAATAATGACTGATTTCTTCAGTCCATCAGGGAAAATTTAAATGTAAACTTGTGTAAAGTGACTTTTAAGTGAAGACTATATGCTATAGAAAGGTAAACTTAAGTGACAATATCTACATTTCTAATGTTGCAGTTTTTTGAGTTTATGCAATATCTGCTAGTTTTTCCTAACAGAGGTGTAATTTTTCATGAATTTCAGGCTTACTGCCTCATACTTTGCTCCTGAATTAGTCAGGATGGAATAGTTTCTTTCTAGTGGTATAGAATATTGCCTGTTATCTGGAACTCTTCTAACTTTCAGCCTAGAAAACTTAAGAACTGTTCAATACCAAAAAATTATAATAAACAGGATTTGTGTCCTTAAAAACAAAAATGGTGGACAAAATAATATAGTAATTAAAGGAGAATCATTTATCTATAATCGGTACATAATCTCTGGTGTTGAATTTTAAAAGATCAGTTTCCTAAAGGGAAAGATAGTGATGTTTTCTAATGCATTTTCCAAGGCACAATTAAAAAAATGATTCCATCCTTTGGTGAATAGATAATTCCTTGAATTTGAATTATCTTAAAGGTTTTACTGAAAGATCCAACTTCTCTACCCCACCAAAATTCTTTCTGTATACTCACTATGCTACCTTTTATTATTCATAGTATACAAGCTAAAAGGGATTTCAGTTTTCATTTAGTCCAAGTTCTTGGTTGTACAACTAAGGAAACATTTATATTTTCCATATGATATTAAATATAGATTTAAAAGATAAGATGATTTTAGACATCCTATAGATCAGCTCACTCTTTTTAGAGATGAAGAAACTGGAGGTCAGGGTCAAATGACTACGGATATTCAGATCCTATGAGACCTTAGAAAATAATAGGATACTGGCAACATTTGATTCTACTATTTTTCTTCCACCTTCTATTGCTTCCTGTTGGCACTTGGACTTTCTAGAGTCTAGAATCTAGAGGACAGACCTTTCTTCTTTTATTCTCTATACTTAATTCCCAGTTGAATCATTGCCAGACACAAGAATTCCAAATTGCTGATCTGCTTGATGGAACACAACCTTAGGGGTCCTAAGCAACATGAGGGCATTGAATGCTGGAGCATTATTGTCAAGGAAATAGTATGAGTGATGACGTTTATCTTCTTCCCAGTTACTTAGGATTTCTCCTGCATAGGTTCATTCTTCCTCTAGTCTGTCACAGAATGAACATAATTTATTATGGGAGTCATTTCTTCCTTCTCCCATTTCAGAGCTGATAGAAGTTTCTTAGACAATGAGGTAACATTTCCATGAAGCTTTATCATCTAAATGTGGCTTTTAGAAGAAGAACAAATAGCTCCAATTGTAAATGAACTGTATTAAAGGAATGTTAATCTTTATTTAACTTCCCTAAGTTCCACACTTCCAGCTCTGCAAATTGTCATAACCTCCCTCTTTCAGATTAAGTGGATTATTTACTTGTGATAATAGGCACATAGACTCATTAACATGCTGTCATAAACAGCTGTGTGGAAATGTATTTTGCATTCTGTCATATAAATAAGGTGTCCAATCCAAAGTTGTGGTCTAAAAAATGGGTCCCAGGAAGAACAAAAAAGCAATAAATGCTTTTTAATAGAGCCACATGCTCTTATATTGTTCATTTCTGTCTTATTAATACTACTTTCATGGAAGTTTTAAACACTTGTACTCTGAATTACCCTGATGAGAAAGGAATTCAGCCTTTTCTTAATTGTAGTAAATGGTATAATCTGACCTTAATGTCCATTATATTGGGTTCGCTTCTGTGATAAAGTAGGTGATCATATGGTCAAGGAGGAAACAATAGATATAATCTGCCTAGGTTTCACTGGAGTATTTTAATATGTTTCATTTCTTGGTTCTATCCAGAAGCTAATAATTAAGGATACTTAAGGGTAGAGAACTTAAGAGTCATCTAGTCATCTAATGTCTTCATTTTACATCAGAGGAAATTAAAGCCCAAGAGATTTTTAAGTGAATTGTTCAAAGAAATGTTGTCAGGGCTAGGAATAAAGCCAGGTGCTCTTTCCACAAGGAAGCTGTGGTTGAGATTATCCTATAATTAGATAGAAGAAAACCCAAATAATGGTTGCCAGTGCCAGTTATAGAATGCTAGCATCCATAGTAAGTAGTAACTAAGCATTGCTGGCCTATATTATTTAATAGCTTCACAAAGGAGGGAAATTGAAATTTTTCAATGAGAGAAAGTGAAAAAAACATTCTAAGCTTTCAGCTAATCTCATTTTTTATCAGGTTTCAGGCACTTTGTTGGATGGAGAAACATGATCTGGGCTAGTGAGATAAAAATAGTAATCGATAAAACATTATAAAGTTTAGAGGACCAAAGTGCTGTTTTCAACAGATGGGACAAAAATAGCAGATATATAGATATAGATATAGATATAGATATAGATATAGATATAGATATANATAGATATAGATATAGATATAGATATAGATATAGATATAGATATAGATATAGATATATGATGGAGAAATGATGACTTGTCCAATTTAGCTATGATCTGGAGCAAGGGTGTCAAATTCAAATTCTTACAGTCTACATATTGACTCAGAAAGTCATAAATTAACATTTTCTATTTTAGATTGCAACTTATTTATTTGTTTAACTTTCCTCAATTATATTTTAATCTGGTTCAAATATTACTAGAGAACAAGGTCTAGAGCCTTGAGCTGACATCTTTGATCCAGAGTATGTGGTGAGGCTTATTATGAGTTGAAGCTGAAAGATAGGGTATTCCAGGAGAAGCCTCCAAAAGCCAGACCAAAAAAAAATTGGTAATCTCCTTTTATATACAACTGATCATTAATTCCCTACTCAAAAAACTTCTGTGACTCTTTAATGTCCATAAGATTAAATTAAAAAAATTTTTTTGCCTAACAATCTATAAAAAGGCAATCCTTGCACAAATAATTTTGATACACATTAAATCCTCTTGTGTAGGAGAAGTATAAACAAAATGTAGCATGAATTTGAAATACCAAAAATAAAGATAATTTCTAATTGGTGGAATTAGGGGGATTTTCTGGAATAAATGTCATTAGATCTAAGTCTTGAAAGATGAAGAGAATTTCAGTGATTGAGAGTTACTCCAGGTTTACCGAAGTAGAATAACCAGCAAAGGCTAGGCGACAACAAAGTACATAATGTGTATGGGAGTCTTCAAATAGCACATTTTGACCTGAATACAGAATATATGAAGTCAGACAGTTAGTAGTTCCTTTTTTTTTAAAGCCTAAAAAAGGTAAATAGGAACTCATTAGTGCACATATTTTGTCTAATTTTAATCTTTGTATTTCGTTTGATGGTAGAAAAATAGAAAGGATCCAGAGAACAAATAGATTTTGCTTATGGAAAATAAGAATGCCTAATGAAGTTGAGGTTAGTTACCTTGGAGATAAGACAGCAATGGGATAATTTAATGGTTATCTTCAAAGTAATGAAGGATTATTATAAGGAGAAAACTTATCTGTTCTTCATTCTTATATAGAAGAGATGAAAAGAAAGTGAGATTGCCTTATAACATTATAACAAGAAAATTCAGTTAGGATATAAGGTTGTCTCTCTCTCT
>NW_025387606.1:0-3050 GCF_016433145.1 Gracilinanus agilis | reverse complement strand
GCTAAAAGGAATAATAAACTGGAGGAATTCCAAGCAAATTGGAGAGACCTCCAGGAAGTGATGCAGAGCAAAAGGAGCAGAGCCAGAAGAACATTGTACACAGAGACTGATACACTGTGGTAAAATCGAATGTAATGGACTTCTGTACCAGCAGCAATGCAATGACCCAGGACAATTCTGAGGGATTTATGGTAAAGATGCTACCCACATTCAGAGGAAGAACTGCAGGAGAGGAAACATATAAGATAAACAATTGCTTGAATGCAGGGGCTGAGGAGGACATGATTGGGGATGTGGACTCGAAACTACCACACCAATGCAACTAACAACAATGTGAAAATAGGCCCTGAACAAGGACACATGTTACAACCAGTGGAAATGTGCNTAACAACAATGTGAAAATAGGCCCTGAACAAGGACACATGTTACAACCAGTGGAAATGTGCATCGGCCATGGGTGGGGGGAGAGCGGGGGGTGAAGGGGAAAGTAGGGGCATAAAGTATGTAAACAGGTTAAAAATGAATATTAATAAATGTTTAATAATTTGAAAAAAAAGTTAGCATGTAAAACAAGGGGCAAGAATGTCATATACTATTTGGAATACATTTTTGTACCAACTGTTCTTACTACATACCATTTCAGTAAATATTTCTTTTTAAAAGCTAGTTAATTCTGGTTGGCTAGTTGATATTAGAGAACATGCCAGGTGGCGGTTCATAAACAAAAGTCCTAAAAACTCTGCAATTCCTCAAGACCACCTCTGGAACCCTTTAAAGAGAAATAATCAGCTGCTTTCTGGGGACTTACGGAGCCTAAGTAAGTGGCAGTTGGTAAGTAGCCCTTGAGGAGGTAGGGACACATATTAATCAAACCCATAGACAAAAGCCAACCCTCAAAACAGATAGATTAGGATATGCTTTATTAAAGAACTACTATGAGTTTTTGTCTAAATGACTGATTCTCCTCAATGCACTTAAAATGCCTGAGTTATAAAAATGCAAAACTGGAGAGGTCTAGAATAGACTGTCCAAAAAGGCTAGGCCCTCATCAAAAGAAAGAAAAAAAAAAATAGAAGTGTTTGAGAACTGTGCGTCAAGGACACTGTCGAGACTCCATGAAGAGTATTTGGAGAAGTAATTAAGTACTGTCTAACTAATGGATTCTTCCCCAAGTGACCAGAAGGTAGTCCAGAATGAGAGATATGAACCAATGTGCCTTAAAGTACCTGTTTAATTTGTTAAACAAAGCAAGTACTTAACTGGGTTACGAATATTAATGGGGTAGATTAGAGGAATCTCCAATAAAGAGGAATTTGAAGAGCAGCTACCCTTGTGGTCTATAAAAGCAAGTACTTGGAGACTGCCAACTTGCTCTTTGACATTAGGAGATTTCTCCCCCTTATTCTCTATCCATGAGCAGCGATCACAATTTGCATCAAAAATACATGACATTAATGGGCTCCTGTACCAGCAGCAATGCAATGACACAAGACAGCTCTGAGGGATTTATGGTAAAGATGCTACCCACATTCAGAGGAAGGACTGCAGGAGAGGAAACATATAAGATAAACAATTGCTTGAATGCATGGGCTGAGGCGGACATGAATGGAAAATAGACCCTGAACAAGGACACATGGTACAACCAGTGGAAATGTGCGTTGGCCATAGGTGGGGGGAGAGCGGGGGGTGAAGGGGAAAGTAGGGGCATAAAGTATGTAACCATGTTAAAAATGAATATTAATAAATGTCTAATAATAATTTTTAAAAAAAATACATGACATGCAGCTCAACAAAATTCCCATCTGCTGCAAAAAGCCTCTCCCAGGCCTCCTTAATACCAATATCTTACCTTTGTTATGTCTTCCCTCTCTTCATTATCTCCAGTTTTTCCTCTATATATCTTTTTGGCCCATATTTTTTGATATGTTCTCTTTTTCATTTGTCTATGAGCTTCTTAAGAACAAGGCCTGCTTTTTGCTTATCTTTGTATTGCTGTTACTTAGCAAGATGCCTGGCATAAAGTAGGCACATAATAAATATTTGTGGTCTTGTTACCTATAAAACTCTTCAGCAACTCACACAAGGTACAAGGTTACTTAAAGTAACCCCTATCCACACTCTCCAACTCCAGCCCAAAATTCCCTTCTCTAAGCCCAAGAGAAGAATGTTTTAGACCCAAAATGTAGGGAGCTCTACATATATAGAGAGAGACACATATAGAGAGACACCACTCTCCCCCCCCCATGGTGAGAGTCATTTTTAAGTAGCTTGAAAGGAAGCAGCACATGTTTCTCTAATTTATTCTCCCTTTACCCTTCTTCAAGTGAGACTTTAATTCCTGCCAGGAGCAGAAGCAAGAGGTTGGGGCCAGAAGTTTGACTATTCTGTTCTCTTCAGAGAGAGAGAGAGAGAGTATCAGGCTAGAATTTTATCTATCTGCTACCTTAAATATTATTAATCTAGTAGATATGATCAGGTTCAATCTAACTTCTGATTGTTTTGTCATTGGTTGGGAAAAGAAAAACCAAAAACTTGTATAACCAAAGGGCTGGATCCCTTTCCTACCAAACAGCAATTCCACAATCAACACACATAGCAAATAGGAAGAAAATTCATTAGTTTAAAACATAGCAAAACAGAAATCAGAGAAGAATTAAATAGGAGAATATTATAGAACATAATAGAAATATAGTAGAAATATAATAGAAAATAGAAGCTATAAACAGAATATACCAAACAATACAGAGTGTAAGAACTCTCCCATTGGGAGCAAGGTAATTCAGTTCAACCAAGAGAGAATCCTTGATCAAATCCAAGAGAAAACCCCCTGTAGTCACTAGAGCATCAGGATGGATGTAGGGGCATGTTGAAGACTGAAAACCCCTCTCTTATCTTCCCAGAGTCTATTCCTTCAGCAATCAGAAGTTAGGTTATTAGCTTCTTCCATTTTCTCTCTTAACACTTTGGAAGCCCAAAGTGCCAAAGAGGAAGGAGAAGGAGAAAGAGAAGGAGAAGGAGAAAGAGGAGGAGGAGGAGGAGGAGGAGGAGGA
>NW_025387605.1:0-7605 GCF_016433145.1 Gracilinanus agilis | reverse complement strand
GGGGTGGACATGATTGAGGGTGTGGACTCGAAACTACCACACCAATGCAACTACCAACAATTTGGAAATAGGTCTTGATCAAGGACACATGAAAAAACTAGTGGAAATGTGCATCGGTCATGGGTGGGGGGTTTGCGGGGGGTGAAGGGGAAAGTAGGAGCATGAATCATGTAACCATGTTAAAAATGAATATTAAGGGGCAGCTGGGTAGCTCAGTGGAGTGAGAGTTAGGCCTAGAGACAGGAGGTCCTAGGTTCAAACCCAGCCTCAGCCACTTCCCAGCTGTGTGACCCTGGGCAAGTCACTTGATCCCCATTGCCCACCCTTACCAATCTTCCACCTGTGAGACAATACACCGAAGTACAAGGGTAAAAAAAAAAAAGAAAAAGAAAAATGAATATTAATAAATGTTTTAAAAAAAAAGAAAAAAAAGAAAGAGCATTCACTTCCTGGCAGAGAACAGAAGTCTTATGTGCATGTTAAGCCAATCATTTTTTGAGGATCTGGTTTTGACAGAAAAACCCCTAGTGTACATTAACTTGTCTTTGTGGCATTTAATTTGTATATTCTCAAAACTTGTCAAAGTTGAGCCAAAAAGTATATTATGTGTTAATCAACAAATATTTTTATGTATCTATTGCATAGTTCAACAAATATTTGTTAAGTGCCTACTATGTATAAGACACTATGCACTGGGATTGAAAAGACACAAATCCTTTCCTAACAAATTGAGGTAATACCACAACTTCAACTATAGATAACTACAATGTGAGGAAAATGGTGATGACTACAATGGAAAACTCCATACTATGAGAAATTTAAGGATTGAGAAAGTGCTTTTTGACTGTGAGATTCCAAGAGGGCTTTATGGAGTGGCTCCATAAAGAATTGGATCTTTTTTTTAAAAAAACCCTTACCTTCCATCTTAGAATCAATACTGTGTATTGGTCCTATGGCAGAAGAGTGGTAAGAGCTTGGCAATGGGGGATAAGTGACTTGCCCAGGGTCACACAGCTGGGACATATCTGAGGTCAGATTTTAATCCAGGACCTCCCATCTCTGGGCTTGGTTCTCAATCCACTGAGCAACCCAACTGCCCCCAAAGAATTGGACTGTGAAGGAATGGTTGTAGGCAAAAATGTAGTGATGGAAAGAAATCCATAGAAAATAATCTGAACAAATTCATTGCACTGGGAGAAAGAGCAAGGTGACAACTAAGGAAAATCATCCATCTGACTAAAATGCTGATCATGTTAAAGGGAGTAGCAATGGTTAAAGCTGGAAAGTTAGACTGGAGTCTGACTGTAAAAGGCTTTGAATGTTAGGAAAATGGAGTTTAAAATTCTTGGCTCTTCAGAGGTATGAGATGGTTTGTATTGTCAAGGATCTTTCAGTCTAAGAAAAGAGATAAGGTTATATGTGTGTATGTTGTGTTGTTTTTAACTTTTTAAAAAAATTTTAAGACACATGATTTTATCAGTGGAAGGAATTCTCAGCATGAAAATGTCCTCCATTGATGCAGAAGTCATATAGGGACAATTTGAAAGTTCGATGTAAGAAAAAACTTCCTTACAAGCAGAACTATCTAAAAGTATAAAGGGTTGCCTCAGGACAGGGGTCGGCAATGTATGGCTCTCGAGCCATATCTGGCTCTTTTGAGGGCCAGATATGGCTCTTTCTGCAGGAGCCATAAAGTCAATTTTTTTTCAGGCACTGTTACAGGAGCGCGTGCTGTGAGCACTGTACGGCTCTCACGAAATTACATTTTAAAAAATGTGGCGTTTATGGCTCTCACGGCCAAAAAAGTTGCAGACCCCTGCTTCAGGAGGTAGTTTCTTTCCTCTCATTTGAAGTCTTCAGGTGACTACTTATTGGATATGTTGAAAAAAGGTTTCTTTTTTGGGATATAGGTTTCATTAGATGACCTCTTGCATTCCTTCCTAATCTGGAGCCATGTGACTCTATGACTGCACTAGGGGCCTATAAGATTGGCACCAATCCAGTCGCAGATTATTTCAGTAAATTCTTCATGTAAACCTCCCAGAGTGAACTCAGGGTGGGTCCAGAGCATCCTACCTATTTTTCTACAGGAGGACCATCCTCCTTTTGGAGGGTGAAAAGAACAGGAACCCTGTGACAGGGTTTAAGATAGACTATGTGGTAGGGAAGGAACCAAACAAGGATGTTTAACACTGTTCATTTGTATATATCATGACAAAGTATTTTCACATTAACTTGCCTGACCTTTGCAACTACCTTATAAAGCAGATATTATAATCTCCATTTTAGAGGCAGCTAGGTAGAACTGCAGAAGAATGTTATACTTGGATTAAGAAGACCTGTGTTTAAATCTTGTCTCAGCTGTGTGACCTTCCCTGGGTGAGTAACTTAATCTGTCTGAATCAGTTTCCTCATCTGTAGGAAAGGAGGTAATAATAAAACCTATCTCTCAGGGTTGTTGTGAAGATATTTTTAAAGTCCTTTGTAAACCTTACAATGCTACATAAATTCGAGGACTAAATCTTATTTTACATGAAGAAATGAGTTCAGAGAAATTGAGTTCACAGAGTGAATGAGGCCAGAGTTGGAACTAGAACTTGAGTCCTTGGCCTTTAAAACCCAAGGACATTAATAGTAGTAACACTTCTAGCTCCTGCGGTCATCAACACCTGCAGTGATGCAGCCTGGTAACTGTTCTCGCTGGGGCCATGGAAGGCCCTGAAAAGAAAGCCTTCACCACTGTCAAATAAAGAAGAGGATTTGCCATCTGTTTTGCCACTGAACCCTAAGGACAATAGAAACTTTCCAAATGACTTACAGTAAGAAAGCCTGGCTCTCATAAGCAATAGATCTTAATGAAAGGTTACTTCTTCAGATAGATAGACAGCCACAGATATACACCATATATCTATCTATATCTATATCTATATCTATATCTATATCTATATCTATATCTNCTATATCTATATCTATATCTATATCTATATCTATATCTATATCTATATCTATATCTACATCTATATCTATATCCAAGAAGAGAGAAAAGATCAAGGACACAAAAGGATAAACCATTTGGAAAGGAGAGCAATGTGTCTGTCCTCTTACTAGATTGCTTCTGAGAATATGAATCTTCCTGTGGTTCTCCCAAACGAGTCAGCAGAGAGTTCTCAGAGGGATAAGAATGATTTCCTGGCTCCATAAGGACTATACTACTGTAAAGACCCCTTTAATAACTGGCTTTGATAGTCTCACGACAATTAAAGGGATCTTGGACTCTTAAGGATAAAAGTTAAGTCCTCAGTAATTATCAAAGCAGTCTCTCCCAGAGAGCTATCCAAGGTACTGGATATTTTCTCTCTGAAACTAACATTCTCTGTGCCTGACTTACTGTCTTTGTCTGCTTTGAGTCATGTCTTCCTAATTTAATTTACTCTATCAGCTGCCCATCCTGAACCTGTGTCCTGCATGGTCTTTCCTAACTCATAGATCAGATGCCTTCCTGATGCCCATGTTCAGTTTGACCTATATGGTCCCCATATTGGAGACACATGCTTTGACCTGTGGCAAGGTTAGCTTTAGTTACTTCCTGACTACTCTTGTCCCTGCTCTTGACTGGCAGTCTAGTTTTCCTGTTAGGTTCATGACCATGAGAAATAGCCAGTGACGATTATTAAGATAATACAGAATTTATGTCTGGAAGGGATTTTAGAGACCATCTAATATACATACCTACTCCTTTTTACAGATAAGGGAGCCTTATCTCCCTCACCAAAGAGAAATTATTTGCCTGAAGTCATGTGATAAGTAAAAGAGTCAAGTTTCAAATCCAGGTTTTCTGATTCCAAATCCAGCACTCTTCCTAGTGCATCATATTGCCTCTTCAATGAAGACAGAAAACAGAAGCTAAGCTTCTAGGGAAAAGTAAAGAACTATGGTTGATCAGGAACTAAAGGAATTAGAGAGTACTCCCGCAAAAGAAAGGCATTGTGACTATGGCTAGTGCAGGAGACTCGCAGCAAAGGAACACATGGAAACTTTAGAACCTGACTAAGAAAATGACCAGGACCAGGCCACTCCATTTTCCAGCATGAATGTAAGGTGACTCCCCAGAAGTCAGAAAGATCATTATAGTTCTGTATTAGAGATGGTGCATGGTAGTCTAGAAGCTATAGAAGAAATGCTCCACCATTGACTGATTAGGTGGCATTATGAGAAGGAGTGAGGGGAAGATAAGTAGGAATAAGTCTGTGATTACCTGGCTATGATACATGTAACATGACAGGCTCTGAAGAATTGAAAATGAAGACAATATAAGTATAATAGGTATTAGTAGGCTGCAATTTGCAACAAATAACGATCTTTATTTTTAAATTTTTTTTTAATTTAAGTATTTTTCTGTGGTTATATGATTCATGTTCTTTCCATTCCCTTTTCCTCTCCTCCCTCCCAGAGCTGGCAAGCAATTCCACTGGGTTATTCAAATGTTATCATTCAATATCTATTTCCATATTATTCATTTTTGTAATAATCTTTTTAAACATTTATTAATATTCATTTTTAACATGGTTACATGATTCATGCTCCTACTTTCCCCTTCGCCCCCCACACTCCCCTCACCCATGACCAATGCACATTTGCACTGGTTTTAACATGTGTCATTGATCAAGACCTATTTCCAAATTGTTGATAGTTGCATTGGTGTGGTAGTTTCAAGTCTACATCCCCAATCATGTCCACCTCAACCCATGCATTCAAGCAGTTTTTTTTCTTATATGTTTCCTCTCCTGCAATCCTTCATCTGAATGTGGGTAGCATTCTTTTCCATAAGTCCCTCAGAATTGTCCTGTGTCATTGTATTGCTGCTGGTACAGAAGTCCATTACATTAGATTTTACCATAGTATATCAGTCTCTGTGTACAATGTTCTTCTGGCTCTGCTCCTTTCGCTCTGCATCAATTCCTGGAGGTCTTTCCAGTTCACCTGGAATTCCTCCAGTTTATTATTCCTTTGAGCACAATAGTATTCCATCAGCAGCATATACCACAATTTGTTCAGCCATTCCCCAATTGAAGGGCATACCCTCCTTTTCCAGTTTTTTGCCACCACAAAAAGCGCAGCTATAAATATTTTTGTACAAGTCTGTTTATCTATAATCTCTTTGGGGTACAAACCCAACAATGGTATGGCTGGATCAAAGGGCAGTCATTCTTTTATAGCCCTTTGAGCATAGTTCCAAATTGCCAGCCTGAATGGTTGGATCAGTTCACAACTCCACCAGCATTGCATTAATGTCCCAATTTTGCCACATCCCCTTCAACATTCATTACTCTCCCCTTGTAATAATCTTTTAAAAACCAAAACCCTACATTCAATACCCATATAAACAAGTGAAAAATCAAATGTTTTCCTTCTGCATTTCTACTCCCACAGTTTTCTTTTGATGTGGATAGCATTCTTTTTCATAAGTCCCTCAGGATTATCCTGGATCATTGCATTGCTATCAGTAGCAAAGTTAATTACATGTGATCATCCTATAGTGTTAAAATACAGAACTTTAAAGAAGAGTAAAAATAAAGGACATTATCAAAGAAAGGTACAGATAGAAAAAGAAGGTGGACTGGTTAGGTATAAGGAGTGACAGGTAGAGAGCCTAAATATTTAAATGGTAATTTTCATACTCTCAGAAGAAAGCAAGAAAGGCCTGCATCAAGTTGGATAAAACCTCATAGTTAACTTCTGGGAAAACATGACCAACAATTGAATGCATCAACGGGTTGTAATCAGCAAGATCATATGTCCATTTGAGAATAACATTTAGAAATTTTCCATTTGATAAATCAATTAGCAGCTATTAAGTACCTACTATGTGTCAGGTACTATCTTAACTATTAGAAACAAAAATGATGGAATCAATGGACCTTGGTCTGAAGGCTGAAAGAAAATAATATTCAATGATATAGATGCCCTCATTCACTTATGTTTACTTTGTAAATCTACAGATAAATTTGGACGTGCATTTTGTTAACATACAAAGGAAAAGAACAGACATTTTTCCTAGTCAGATCCTCAATATTCCTTTTATTGCTGCATAGACTCATCATCTTGCATATCTTAAGCAGTGTTCACATGCAATTCAATTCAATTTAATTGATTGAAGTGACATCTTCACCCCTCTTCCAGGTCAACTTTTGACTCTCTGGACTTCTCCATGTCTCAGCAGTCTTCTTATCTAGGAAGATTCCTCTGTTTCTCCAGTTCTTTCCCCAAACTAGTAAATAACTCCTGGAAATTCTGTTTTGAGGAAGTATATAAGCCATATATGCTCCCTTCCTCATTCTTCTTTTAGCTCTGCTAAAAGATTACTACTAAAAGATTGCTTTTCCCATCCCTTTATCCCCAATTTCTAGCTCCCTTTTATGTGTTTTTATGCTCAATTAGAGTATAAACTCCACTCCTAGAGGGCATGGACTGTCAGTCTGTTTGTTTTTATATTCTGAGCACTTCATGCTTGGCCCATAGTAAGCACTTAATAAATATTTTTATAAATCCTTACTTTCTGTCTTAGAATCTGTACTAATTATAGGTTCCAAGGCAGAAGAGTGATAATGGCTAGGCAAATGGGGTTAAGTGACTTGCCCAGGTAAGTGTCTGAGTCCAGCTTTGAACTCAGTACCCATTGTTTCCAGGCCTGGCTTTTTATCCACTGAACCACCCTTAATAAATATTTGTTAAATTTGCTTGAATGAAATTCAACTTAGCAAGCATTTCTTAACAATTACTCTATATAAGACATTGTGCTATTCAATAGATATACAAAGTTAAAAAAATGAAAATGGAAAACAGCCTTTACCCTCAAACTTATATACTATAAGGAAGGTATAACACATACATAGACAGGACACTTTTAGAACTGCAGATAAAAGTTATATAGGTCATGTATAAACCTTTGATATGATTGGAGAAATGTTTCAGAATTTCCTTATGCCTGACACCAGATACTTGAAGGAGTGGGGAAGAGATGGTGAGGAACACTAGAAAACTGATGTTTCAGAGTCTCCCCTTTGGAACACCTACTCACTCATACTTGGCAAACGCTTGGGAGACAGTAATTTCTCCTGGCCATTGATTTAGCCTCCACTTTACAAAGTGACAATCTCTGCCATTTACAATGGTAGGCCACTACTGTGCTACCTGAGAAGAAGGGGAAATATACAAGAGATACTACAATAGTAGAAAAAACACAATATGGCAACTAATTGGATATATAGTGAGTAGAAATGAGAAGTCAAGAGGCACCTCAAAGTTTCAAACCTGGATGATTAGAAGAATGATGCTGACCTTTTTAGGGAAACTCAGAAGAGGAGAGAGTTTGAGGAGGAAACTTCTCCATTCTTGCTCATCCTTCACCACTCATTCTTTCCCATCCAAATTTTGAAAGAAAATGGATTTTTATTTTTATTTGTTAATTTTTTTCTTACATTAAAGTTCCCAGGTATCTGCCTCTCTTCTGCACTAAAAAAAGGCACCTTTGGATAAATACGTACATATATAGATACATATAGATTGATACACACATATACATACAAGTATGATATGGTATATATA
>NW_025387604.1:3161-5678 GCF_016433145.1 Gracilinanus agilis | reverse complement strand
TATATATATATATATATAGTGTGAATTTTTGTGTATATATGTATTGCATGGGTGTATATACACAACTCACTCATTACATATATGTGGGTGGTTACCACATCTATATCTATGTGGAGATATAGTTTATATATATGTAGACACACTTTACTCATTACATAAATGTGTTTATGTAAATATCAATTGGAGAAATATCTACACATATAAATATAGATACATAAATGTATGTATACACATATAGACATATATATGCATGTTGTGTAAGAGTATATGTAATATACATTTACACAACAGTGACATGATTAGATCTTTGCAGTGGAAAGAGTATTTTAGAAGCAGGATGAAGGATGGGTTGGCCAGAGAGTGGAGGAAGAAACAACCAATAGGAGATAACTTCAGTTTTTTAAATGAATGATAATCAGGACCTTTTCTAGAGTAGTAATAGTGAGAGTCATGAGAATCTCATGACTCACAATATATGCATACACACACATGCACACACACATGAGGTGGTTAAAATATAATTGGTAGCTTATATAGCTATTTGAATTCAGGAATATTGTTAGACCTTGAAGAGACATCAGGGTCTGTCTAGTTTAACACCTTCATTTGATAAATAAATAACTGAGACCAGCAGGCTTAATGATTGGCTAAAGTAACCCAAATCCTGTTAGAGGTAAAAGAGAAAGAGCCAATACGATACCAAAGTTTTGAATTCGGAAATCCAGATGAATGGTAGCGCCCCAACAAAACTACTAAAATCAAAATGAGACCATTTTCAGAAGAAAGTATAAATCTTGGACCTAATGGACACAGTGATTTACTTTGGGATACTAGTACATGTTTGTGTCTATTTCCTCTCAACTAGTGATCTCCAAAGTAAGAAATAGGAATAGTGCTCTGGGGGACTGTTAGATGCAACAAGGAAGCCTGCCTTTACACTATTTGATTAACTTCTCAGAGAATAGGAAAATGGGTTGCCCTGTATGCTCCCCATGATAACTAATAACTGGGCTAGTCTCCGATAGAAATGAATCTATCCTTCATTTGTTAAAAGTCCAATACTATGCACTTTATCCCCTCCCATAGCTGAGCCAAATATGAAGATTCCCCTTTCTGAGCCAGAAGAAATTATGATCCAGGACTAACTGTGGCAATTATGCAGGTGTGATTCAGAAAATTCTATTTTCCTTCCCCATTCCTAACCATTCCAAGCTCTGGCATACCTTCTGATTTGTAATGGTAGTGATCAAAAGTTTGGCAGCTGCTTCTCTATATAGATAGAGAAGCAGGTCTAGAGTTCAAAAGATAGGGAATTGGTGATGATTTAGATTTAGGAGTTATCTCCATGAGGACAATCCATGAAACTCTAGAAATAAGTGAATGAAACAACTGTAGAGAGAAAATAATGCTCTGTTGTGGAAATCATCACTTTGCTAAATTGTTTTCTTCTCATTCAGTGTTGTGTAGTTGTGAACTTAACCTTAAAAATAATTCAAAATGTTTTTTTTTCAGGACTGGGTTGGTAAAATTGTGGTTGAGAGAATGGAAACAGAGAATTTTCTTTAATTTCCGCCCCCCCAAAAAATGCTATCATTACTGAAAATGCCATGTGCTTTTCCAGTCACTTTTGTGATAAATCTTTTTAAGTGATACTATTCTGCCTGGAAATCAGCTGCTTTAAATTGGATCAATTTCATTTATTTTCTTGTTAAAGAATGTTGAAATTCCTCTTTTGAAAATAAGAGTAGTGGATGGCAGAGTTTGATGGTTCTCTCACAGTCAAAAAGCTGTCCTGAGGGGAAGGTATTTGTTGTGATAAGAGATGGGAAAGGAAATC
Organism: Gracilinanus agilis; assembly: GCF_016433145.1. Lineage (NCBI taxonomy): Eukaryota > Metazoa > Chordata > Mammalia > Didelphimorphia > Didelphidae > Gracilinanus > Gracilinanus agilis. The sequence goes on along the minus strand of NW_025387604.1, from coordinate 3,841 downwards.
TTAAGGACAATTCAGAGTAAGAAGTTTTGTTTGGGGGAAAAAAAAGGAAACAGCCAACTTGTCAATTTAAACTGTTTTGAGAATTGCTCTATTCTGAACGAGAAGGAATTAATCAGCATTTACTACTTGAAGAATTCTGTTTTTATTACAAATCCTCTTCCCAATTGTGTGAGCATTGTGTTAAGGAAAGGAAACTCTTCAATTGTATTTATAACTCTTCAAGGGACTCAAAGATAATACTTTTTTATCCCTCTCACTCTTTTCTATGTATCACTGATCTCCAAAGCTAAAGTGTAAACCACTTTTACTCAACTCATTATTTGCTATTTTATGTTGGTGATTGCCTTTCTGGACAAATATTCTCTGAGGGGTCAGAACTGCCTCTCCAGGTATGCTCCTAACAGCATTTTTTTTTTTTTTGCTGCTGGCTAACCTCAGTCTCTGTGTATTATTTCTGGGGAGAAGGCACTCTGGGGAGATTAAGGTCACTGGTTTCATATGCAGATATCTTCCACACTGTCTTTCCATGTGGTTCCAGGATAGAAAAGGCAGGAAGCGAAATGGCCAGTTTCACCTCGTCTCTCTATTGCAGGGCTTCATTAAACAAGGCTTTGCGAACAAATGCACAACACACACACACACACACACACACACACACACACACACACACACACACACAC
>NW_025387604.1:0-3152 GCF_016433145.1 Gracilinanus agilis | reverse complement strand
ACACACACACACACACACACACACACACACACACACACACACACACACTCAAATGCGCCGCACAGCACAGCCTTGTAGCCCAGCTGTGTGGAGCATTGATTGCTTCTGCCTGGAGCAGGGATGCTGTCAAGTTGCTCTGTGAGTTGAGTCATCTATTGACAAAGAGCTACCAGCCAGCAGATAATGCTGTGCTGAGCTGCTGCTCCCTGCTCCCACGATGCACTGCCTGTAGCAGCTGTCAAAGGTACTGAAGGGTCCACAGCAAAGGACTTTGCAGCTGCCTGGAAGAAGTGGGGGTTTGGGGGGGCAGGGGGTAGAGGGGACTCATTTTTTTCTAAAGCTCTCCAAGGAGACAAGTGGGCATCAGTGCCACATGAACGCCTACCTTACTAAACAGCAGAGCTGCTGCGGGGGGTCGGAGGGGATGGATGCTGGCAGGACTGTGCCTCCACTGATGAGGGAAGCTCACTGTGCCTGTGGCTGGCAGAGGAACCCACAGGGGCTCGGCTATGGGGCTCAGACCATGCCGTCTTCAGGACCCAGCGGCCAAGCCCCAAACAGGACCAAGCTTGTCACCCTGTGGGACAGTGTGCGGAAAAGCCCACAGAAAATGGGGGCTAAGAGCAAAGGGCCATGTGGGGAACGATGCTCCTGTCCCCATGGCTGGTTTAGCCCCTCAGCACAGGTGAGCCTCTTCCTTCTGACTTTTAAATATGCCTTCAGACACATGCTTCTAGAAAGTTGTGTCCTGCTAGTATTGCCTGAAAACTTTCCTTTGCTAAGTCTTTTTTGCTCATTGTGGAACTGATGCATTCTTGGGAAATGGGAGGATGGAAACAGTAGCATGTCGGGGTTCCATGTCTCTCCCAGAACCCATCTCTTGGTGGTCTGTGGGAATCCTTGGATGCCACAGGGCAAGGTTTTTTTGGGGGGTCACTGATTCACCCAGAGCAACTCTGACACGTTAGAAATTTTCCTTTTGATTTTAAAAAATGTAACAGCACAGTGACTTTACAAATATTACCTTGCCATTCAAAAGAGCCTAGTTTCATTTTTAATCAAGTTTTAATCAAGCATCCCTTCCTCTCCCACTCCCCAATGCAAACACACACACATACTTACTTTAAAGTAAAAAAAAAGTTCATTTGATTTCTTATTTCATTTTCATTTATAATGTTATACATCTTTCCATTTTTGGAGAGAAAGAACTGCTTACATTAAAAGACAGATCATACTAATTAAAGACACAATTGCAAACAATCTTATAACACTTATTTCTCTAAGGAAAAAACCAGGAGACATTTATATTATTCATAGAGCAGCAAAATAACTATTAATAATAAAAGTCTTAATACTGCCTCTTTACACTAATCCACTTCTGGAGCAGATGTTGCAAAAATTCCCTAATTTAAGTCTTTTTTGCTTGCCCCCAAATTACTAACATTTCACCAGGAGGCAGCTCATTCATTTTAATGAGTGACTCTCCATCCCAATACCTCTACTCTGAAAGGGAAAAATCAACCTTCTACCCATAGTAGGAAATAAGAATAAACTGCACCAATAGTTATTTCATAAAGAGCACACCATATACAGCCTCATACATACATATGAGTGTTTATATTTATATGTATCTATATGCATACAATATACATATGTTGTATATGAATATACATATACATATGTATATACATACGTAAAAATTATATTATACTGGATCTGCCCTTTAAATGACCTGGGAAAGGAAAGGATAGAATTGTGGGAGAAAAGAATCATTTCTCAATTTCAATGTGATTTTAGCATAATAGAGAAGTAGGTATTGATCTTATATAAAATTTTATGGTCTAGAAGCTGGCATACATTTTGACTCTAATAGTGGCTTCTGAAAAGTGCTTCCAAGAGTATGTCATTGATCACTAGATCTTTGGAATGTACTTAGGTGGCCCTGATTCTTGATTTCACTCCTTAATATAAGGCTTTCAGAGTGGTTGCAGTTTTTCAGCATCTTTACCTAAGCCTATGATATATTATTATACATACCTTTAAGAAAATTGAAATCAATTGAGTCATTTAGTCAAGTGCTAGTTACTACTTATATAATGAAGCTAATCACAATTCTCTAAATATTTAGTTTCTATAACTATAATACTAAAAACATTTCCTGTCATGAAAAATATATGGACATGTGCTTACTTATTTAAAATCACATATAGCTAAGTATGTCTATTTCTATTCTATTTATAGATATGGATTTATAGATAGAAATCCTAATGATTTACAATATAGAAATAAACTGTTTGGAAAGCTATTTGACATAGGAAAAGAAGTGGACTTGTCTTAAGATTGCCATTCTTTCTATATTAGATGTAATGTAGTTTTTTATGTCATGTAATGATTAAATGCATTTCTCTTCAACCAGAACTTGCACTGTGTTCATGGCAGGCAGAAATACATTTCTACTAAAAATCTCAGTATACTTTGTCATCAAATGCGGACATCTTTTTTTCCTTCAATAGTTTAACAAAGTGACCTTATCACTTCAGTTTAATTTATAGCCACTTAACGCCTTTAAATATCAAAATTGGCTGTCCATTCTGGAAGTTTTCAATGATACGATAGCATGAAAAAGTACTATATTAACACAATCCCCTATTCCAGAGAATATAAGGTAGAGGGGAAAAGTTGAAAGGGAGGGGTGTTCATAGCTCTAATTTGCTTTCAGAACCCTTTTTTCTCTCCCATTCACATGTTTACTTGATTCCAAATAGTGATCAGAAACATTTTTACATCATGACCTTATATATGTAAGAGAGAATTTAAGATCCAGGATGGAACTAAACCCATTACAGGCCTTCATTTGAACTATGGTACTCAAATAACTCTCATGCTTGCCTTATTGCCGTCTTTGTTTTCCAAAAGATATCAAATGGAGATTTAGAAAGATTGCCATGTGCTTGAAAGTACTTATTTTTCATTTCAGAAGTGATTTATAATCTCCGTTTTTGTCCAACTAGCTAGGACTCTTTGCGCAAGCCACAAAACTTTTCTGCAATTCAGTTCTCTCTACTCCAAAATAAGGAGTTTGAACTAGATTTCTAAGATCTCTTCCAGAGCTAACACACTCTGATTCTCTCTCTCTCTCTCTCTCTCTCTCT
>NW_025387603.1:0-9249 GCF_016433145.1 Gracilinanus agilis | reverse complement strand
GTTCTTGGCTCAGACCAGGTCGTTGGTAGGTGGTTCAAAGGACCGGTGGGTGGCTAGATTTCCCCGGGCGCAGGGGCCTGATCTCCACGGAGCGAGCGGGTACGAGACCCCGCTTGCCCTGTCCCCTCGGTTCGTTGCCAAGCCCCACGGAGCCAGGAGGCCGGAACTTGGCGGGAGCTGCGATTGTGGATGTGGGAAAGCAAAGCTGTGGGAACAGACCCAGGCCTGAGCAGGCTGCCGGGCCCTCGGCACAGATGTGCTGGGGAAGAAGGGGGAGGAAGAGGGGCAGCCTCCTGTTGGGAATGGAATGGCTTGGCCAAGGCTGCCACAGTGGGGAGGGGAGGGGGGGGGAACCCAGGCCTCCTCACACGTGCTCACCTCTTCAGAGAAGCCCCCAGAATCCCGCGTGCCCCCCTCCCCTGGCTTGGGCCCAGGACACGACGAGCCCTCGGTCTGGCACCCGGGACCGGCTTGTCAGCAGCTGGACATCCCTCCACCCACAGGCTCCTGTTCTCCAGCTGGCCTGGCCTGTGGCTGCCAGAACTCCCGACCGCATCGCCCCATCCCGGGAAGCTGCAGAGCCCCGATGAGTCCTGGGCAAACCCCCCACCCTGTCCCAGGAGGAGAGAACAATCCTGGCCTGTCGTCCTCCCCGAGGGGCCTTGAGCCTTAAAGGAGAAGCTGCTGTATTATTCATTCTTACCATTCATTGACTTGGAGACCCAGAATGGTGTCATGGATAGAAAACTGGCTTCGCATCCAGAAAGACCCGAGTTCAAGACTTGTCTCGGATAGTCCTGGCTGTGTGACCTTGGACAAGTCACCAGCTTCTCTAGTGCCCAGGCACCTCTTCAAGATGGATGGCAGGCTAGGGTCCGGTGGAGCTCCCTACAGCCGTGAAACTGCATGTCCAGAACAAGCAGATCGACGCGTCTCTGAGCAGGGGTGTGCGGTCCTCCGGGACGTTCTAGAGAGGCTTCCTTGGGCTTCTGGGTGGGATGGGATGGCCGCTGCCAGGTCTCCAGTTCTGTGGCTCGGGGACGTACCAGGCGCTGCATGGACACAATCATTCCAGCTCTGAGGAAGCTGATGCTTTTCTTCTTCTTCTTCTTCTTCTTCTTCATCATCATCATCATCATCATCGTCATCGTCGTCGTCGTCGTCATCATCATCATCATCGTCATCGTCATCATCATCCTAGTCATTCAGTACTTCAAAGACCTGGGATTTCGTCAGCATAACTGCTCCCTCCACTGATGCAGATTGCGGCCCTTTGGACTAAGTGGATGGTCTTTAAGCTTGGCTGGGGTGGAAGAATGAGGGATGAGCTGCGGCTGTCCCGGGGCTCCTGGCTCCTTCTTGTCCGCCAGAACTTGCCCTCTAGGTTGGGGGCGCACAGCCCTTGAACCCCGAGGGGGAGGCAGGAAAAGGACTGAACCCTTCTCTTTCGTCTTAGAATCAATACTGGGTATTGGTTTCAAAGCAGAAGATCGGTGAAGGCTGGGCCATGGGGGTGAAGTGACTTGCCCAGGGTCATCCAGCAGAGAGACCAGATTTGGACCCAAGACCTCCGATCTCTAGGGCTGGATATCTACCCACTGAGCTACCCAGCTGCCTCCTAAAAATACTCTTGAGAGTACAGAGTTTCTAGGCATGTCTTTGCTAGCAAAGCGGACCTCAGAGGCAGCGTGCCAAGTGTCTAGGCTGATGGCGTCAGAGAAGCCGAGTTTGAGTCCTGCCTCTGGTGTTTTCTACAATCACTTCGTCTCCCCTGGCTTTGGCCTCCTCTCTAAAGTGAGAGCCAGCGCTGCATCAGATGGCTTCTCAGGTCCATCTTAGCTCTTGATCTAATGAGCTGGTGAGCTCTGACAGGGACGGGAGAACCGACTTCTCAGGCCCCAGAAGGGGCTAATCCGGGCATCTGTGCCGCCAACTGGAAGTTCTCCTTTCTGGAGCTGCTCCCTGGATCTCCAAACCAACGAGCCATTGAGCGGTTATAGGAAATGGGACTGGGAGGACCCTTAGGACACAGAATGCTCAGAGCTAGAAGCACATTAGAAGAGAATGGCAGAACGGAGAGGGAACTTGGAACAGGAATGTTAGATTTGAAAGAGAATATTAGACTTGGAAAAGATCTTAGAGGATGTCAGAGCTGGGAAGGAGCTTAGAACAGGGGATGTCAGAACTTGGAAGGAGCTTAGAACAGGGGATGTCAGAGCTGGGAAGGAGCTGAGAACAGAGGATGTCTGGGTTCAGAGGGACCTAAGAATAGAGGTTGTCAGAACTTGGAAGGAGCTTAGAACAGGGGTTACCTGGGCTCAGAGGGACCTAAGAACAGGGGATGTCAGAGCTGGGAAGGAGCTTAGAACAGGGGATGTCAGAGCTGGGAAGGAGCTGAGAACAAGGGATGTCAGAGCTGGGAAGGAGCTGAGAACAGGGGATGTCAGAGCTNGTCAGAGCTGGGAAGGAGCTGAGAACAGGGGATGTCAGAGCTGGGAAGGAGCTGAGATAGAGGATGCCAGGGCTCGGAGGACTCTTAGGACAGAGGAAGCTCACAGCTGGAAGATGCCTTCCTTACAACATGAAATGTCAGAGTTGGAGTTGGAACTCGGAGCAGAAAAGATCAGGGTGTGTGTGGGGGGTCCTTAAAGCACAGAGTCAGAATGTCCAAGCTGGGGGGGAACTTCCTCATCCACATCTGGTTTTACCAAAGAAGACACCGAGGTCAGAGAAGTCTCCCAAGACTCTCCCTGAATCGCAGAGCTAGTCAGGAGCAGTCAGGATCTGAGCCCAGGTCCTCTAACCCCCCCAGCAGCATCCTTCCCACTGAACCACACAGCCTCTGGGCATGGCCTGTGAAGAGGTAGAAGAAGCCCGAGCCGGTGCCCTATTCCCCAGTCGGCCCTCCTGGTCCCCACTCCAGCCTCCCCAGTCGGGGCCCCGCTCCATTCCCCACTGGGCTGGGTGAGCCAGGCCACAGGCGGGCGCCGAGGAGGCAGAAGCATCTGATTATGACTTTGGCTGGATCTGGGGAGCAGAGATTCCTGTGGTGGGGAGGAGGGGCCCACAGTCCGTGGCTGCCACGTGTGACTCGTCTGCAACTGTTTTTTTAGGGGGGAAGGTACCCCTCCTGACGACTGGCAGAGTCTCTGGTCCCTCTGCCCTCACGGGGGCTGTGGCAAAAATAGATATTTCCTCGGCAAAAGAGTCAAAGGTGCCCATCGACTCTGGGGAATAGTTACGGCGTCATACCAGTGAGAGGTCTTCAGTGTTTTGGGGTAAAAGTGAGATTGGAGTCGGTGGACCTGGGTTCAAATCCCACCTCTCCCATTTACGAACACGGTGGCCGCTCGCTGTCTTCCACACACGGGTCTGATCTTGGCCCGGATGATTCCCCGAGAAGGGAACGCGGCAACTTACGGGGAGAGAATCGGAAAGAGAACATGGTGGAAGGAAAGCCGGAGCCTTAGAGCTAGAAGGAACCTGAGAGATCAGCTCTCAAGAGCCGGGCCCTCATTCCAGACAGGAGGACCCCAGGCCCATTCTCCGGATGACTGACTCCCCTTGGGACAGGAGCCTGATGCCCCCCTCAATTATGCATAAGAGAAAGAAACCAGACAGCAAGGCGGCCCAGTGGACAGAGAGCCAGGCTTAGAAGGAAGAGATTTCCAGAGGGAGAGGCAAGGAGGGTTGGGGTGAGCCAGGCATGGGGCACAGCCTGGGCAAAAGTCATGGAGGGCGGAGATGGAATTCTGTGTTCAGGGAACAGCTCGTGGGCCAGTTTGGCTAGAGAATGTGGTCCAGGAGGAGCACCGAGTGCCCAGGAGAGAGGAGGCCTCGGCCGGATTGGGAAGGGCTTTTGTTTTTATTTGTCCCTTTCCTGGACAATTCTTCCCTTACGTTTGATCGCATGCCTGAATCTGCTCCTTTTCTGGGGTGCTTAATTTCAGAAAAATAAATGAATGAATGAATGAATGAACAAATAGAGAGATGAAGGGTTACACCAGATGTTCTCTGAAGACCCTTCTGGTTTACATAGAATCATGATTGTAGAAGTCCCTTCCCCTCCCTGGGCCTCAGTTTCCCTCTCTGGAAAATGAAGGGGTTGGACCAGATGGCCTCTGGGGTGCCTTCCAAGTCTAGGCTTGGGGCCTCAGTTTCCCCATCTGTAAAATGAGGGGTCAGGCTAGATGGTCCTTTCAGCACTGGAGCCAGAATCCTCCCATGCCTGACTTCCTCTCGGCCTCCAGGCTGTCACCGAAAGGAGGGTTTTCCATTCCCTTTCAAGCAGAGGCTTCTGGGATTGTCTTTTCCCGATTGTCTTCCTCCCGTTTCCCTCCTCTCTGAGCTGAGATTCCTAATCTGAGTTGAATGGCTTTTTAATCCCCCTTTTATCTCCCAGCAGCCAGGAGCCCCCTGGGAGCCCCCCTGACTTGCCAGACCTCCGAGTCACAAATCTTGGGCCAGCTGGGTCTTGTCTCTTTCGACAGAAAGTCACCATTTTCAGTGACTTCCTCCATCGCCCACGACAGCTCATCCTCCGGGAATTGGACCGCCCGGGTCACTTGGGATGGGGGAAGGGAGAGTGGAGAGTCCTGGCTGGGTGGGAGGCAGCAGGAACCCCCCACTCTGACGTCGATGGTCTGCCGGCATGTGGAACGATGCTTTAGGCCGCTTGGTGGCGCCATCGTGTGCCAAGAGCCGGGCCAGGAGTCAGGCTTTGCTACCCAAGTTCAAATCCGACCTGGGACGCTTTTCAGCTGTGTGATCTTGGGCAAGTCATTTAATCGTGTCTGCCTCGGTTTCCTCACCTGTAAAAAATGAGCTGGAGAAGGAAGTGGTAAACCACTCCAGCGTCTTTGCCAAGAAAACCCCAGATTGGGGCACGACCGAACGACAACGAAATGGCTCTTCCATGACTGGCCCTTTGGGCAGGACAAAGGTCCTGGCTGCTTTCCAGCCCCCATTGGAGCCCTGACCATCCCGAGCTCCAGAATTCTCCCGGGCCCTCCGCCAGCTCTGCTTTCTGTCTCTCTCCAGGGCTGACCCCTGGTGGACGCTTGTAGACAGTTCTCTCCCCAGGGCAAGACGCTGCCCTTTTGTAGGAGCCTGGAGTTAGCCACCCAGGGCAAGGAGGGCCATTGGAGGCTGTCTAGTCCAACCTCCATTGTGCAGATAAGGAAACTGAGGCCCGGGGAGCTGAAGGGGCCTGCCCAAAGTCATAGGATCATTCATCTAGGGACATCGGAGGTCATCTAGTCTTCCTTTTACAGAGGCAGAAACTGAGGCCTCAGGGGGCCTTCTAGTGCTTGGTACAATGTCTGGCACACAGTAGGTGCTTAATACATGCTTGCTGACTTTTTTCCTCTTCTGTGGCCTCCTAGACTCCCTCTAGTTAAGAGCTTCTTGGTGGCCAGCAGGTCTAAGCTCATTCCTGGAGCATTCCATTATTCTGGGCCCATTTTCATGCTGGCCTACCCAGTCATTCATAGGATCACACATAGATTTAGAGTTAAACTTAATGAATCTATCAGCTAGCATTTATGAGGTGCCTACTATGCACCAGGCACGTGCCAAACTCTGAAAATACAAACACAAAGAATAAGGGTGGCTGGGTGGATCAGTGGATAGAGGAGATTCTGGGTTCAAATCTGGCCTCAGACACTTCCTAGCTGTGTGACCCTGGGCAAGTCACTTATCCCCCATTTCCTAGCCCTTACCTCTCTTCTGCCTGGGAGCCAATATGTAGTATTGATTGTATGACAGGAGGTAAGAGCTTAAGAAAGACAAAGAATGAAAAAATCCACATTCCCAATAAGCATGTGCTAATGAGGGAGACAACACATACACACGCAAGTAGAAGGTGAACAAATCCCCAAATGCCATTGAGTTCAATTTCCTTATTTTACTGTAGATTTAAAAATTAATATTCAATAACTAAATATTATATTTATGAAGTCTTATTAATAATAAACTAACATAAAAAAAACTAGAGGGAAAAGGTGCTAAACTCACCCAGCCCGCTCCCAGGAGCAAAAGAGAGAGAAGGAGGAGTTACAGCCAAATATAAGACAATAACGTGACCACGCAAAGGTGGAGGCACAGGAGAGATTAAAGGGAATTCTGGGAAAACTAAGGGCCTTATGGGGGATGAAGTCCAAGGTTCAAAATGTCCATTTGTACATTACGAAGGAAGAAACTAAGAGCTAGAAATCAAAGAGCTTGCCCAGTGGTAAACAGTTAGTAAATGTCAGAGGCAAGATTTGAACCCAGGACTTCTTGACTCCAAGTTCAGGGTTCTCTACACTCTACCATCTACTCTATGGTGTCCATGGAAGAAAGACCTGTGAACCCATCTTAAAATGGTAGGACAGGGGCAGAATGACCCCAGAATGGCCAGACTATCCTTCTGGGGAAGGGATTCGTTCCACTAAGCCATCCCACCTTCCTCAGAGAGCTCAGTGATGGCAGGGATCTCATTGGCTTGCTCCAACTCATTATCATCTGGCACATAATAGAGACTTTTGTTTTAAACCCTCGCCTTCCATCTTGGAGTCAATTCTGTGTATTGGCTCCAAGGCAGAAGAGTGGTAAGGGTGGGCAATGGGAGTCAAGTGACTTGCCCAGGGTCACACAGCTGGGAAGTGTCTGAGGCCAGATTTGAACCCAGGACCTCCCATCTCTAGGTCTGGCTCTCCTTCCACTGAGCTACCCAGCTGCCCCTTTAAAAATGTTTAATTGAACAAAACTTGATTTTACCTTCCTTCCGCCATCCCTGTATGTCGCTGAAAAACAAAACAAAAGAAACCTCTCCTAACAGATATTTGTGATCAGATCAAACACATTTCTGACTGACCAGGTATAAAAAATGGAACCATGGTGGACTATTGATTGACCAGAGCTCTGAAGTCTTCCCAAGGTGTTGTCTTTATAGCATCTTCCTCTTATGTGAATTGTTGGTTCTGCTCTCTTCATCTTGCATCAGTTCCTACAATTCGGACATGTTTTCTCAGGTTTCTTTGAATCCAGTCCCTTCATCGTTTCTTACAGCACAATAGTATTCCAAGACATTCATATGTTATAACTTGTTCAGCTGTTCCTCAATTGATGAACATCTCAGGTTCTAGATCTTTGACTTCACCAAAAGGGCAGCTAAGTGGATAGAGAGTTGGGACTGGAGATAGGAGTTTCTGGCTTCAGATCTGACCTCAGATAGATTTTCTAGCTGTGTGACCCTGGGCAAGTCACTTGACTCCCATTGCCTTGCCCTTACAGCTCTTCTGTCTTGGAACCAATATGCGATATTGAGTCCAAGACAGAAGAAAAGGGTTTATTGGAGGAATAAAGAGCTACTGTAATAAATATTTTTGCACACATGGGCCCTTTTTCCCTTCTTTGATTTTTTTTTTGGTCCTCCCAACACTGTTTTGGATCAAAATGAAGCAAGGGCAACTTCCAAAGAAGGAGACCTTAAGCTAAAGCTCTTGCTGAGAAGGGGTTCAGGAACCTGGGATTCATTTGGAAACTCTTCTGGTCAGCCTGGAGGCACCACCATCTGGATCTCGTTTGCTTCTCCCTTTAGTTGGGAACCCAAACAGAAGGGAGGAAAGTGGTTAGAGATGAGAGCAACCCATGCTTCCCACACAAGGCATGCCTTGGCCCCTTCTCCCATCTCTCTCTGCGTTGAGGCTTCTGGGTTCTTCAATAGTCTAACCAGGATGTGTGCTAATAGTCTGCTGAGGCTGACTCTGATTCTCAGGACTCTGGGAATGGCTGCAGTACCCAGGAACCCATTCATAGACTGACAGCTGGAAGGGACCATTATTTAGTCCTCCATCCTTCCTCATTTTACAGGATCCCGAGAGAGGAAAAATGGCTGCGAATCTTAGATTCAGAATCAAGAGGGATCTTAGAAGCCATTTAATCCAACTCTTCCCCCCACCTTCAGTCACCTGGAATTCCAAAATCACCCGCAAGTGGGTAAGAACTTCCTAGATTTGAACTCGGTTCCTTAGCTTATAATGTCAGTACCTTTTTTTCTACATGTCACTGTCCCCCAAAGATAGGAGCACAGACTATGGAGTGTGTGTGTGTGAGAAATATCCCCAATACATGTTCATTTGATCTTTCCTTGAAGATCTCTAGTTGGAGGGAGCCTAGCATCCCCTAAGATGGTCTGTTCCATGGAAGTTTTCCTGACATCAACCCTAAATGGGTCTCTCTCCAGTGTTGACCCATTGCTCCTACTTGTTTCTGGACAAGTTAAAAACTTTTCCCAGATGCCCATTAATCCACTAGCATTCATTAAATGTCTACTGTATGCCAGGCACTGTGCTAAAATATTTGAAAATGGTTATAACATTCCCCTTCTCCACACTGAATATTTCCAGTCCTTTCAATAACTCTTCATATAAGGCGAATCCAAGACCCTTCGCCATCCTCTGAAGACTCTCTAGGTCATCAATATCCTTCCTAAATTGTGCTACATGGAACCAAACTCAGATTATCAAGGAAAATGGTGCCTTAGGAACAGCTGCATGGTGGTGTGGACATTTGGAGTCAGAGGACCTTGGGTTCAAATCTTGCCTTTGCTATTTATTTACTACCTGTGTAACTTCGAGTAAATCATTTAACCCCTCAGGGCTTTAGCTTCTTCCTCTACAAAATAAAGGGGTTACGTGCAAGCCTCTTCCAAGCCTTTAAAGGTTAATGATCCAGAATACAGCGTGGACTAGAGTGGGAAGATATTGGAAACAGAGATACCAAAAAGAAGGTTCTAGAAGTAGAGGCTCAGGCATGGGATGATGAAGGATAACAATGGTTGTGGTAATGGAGAAACTAGAGAAAGATCCTAAAGGGACCATCCGCACACCTGGGGGGCAGAATATTTCCATGGAGTGCTCCAGTGGAAGGATGCCAAGATGAACCCAAAGATCCCATGTCAATGCTGAAGAGAGGGTACAGCGCTTGGATTGCTGGGAGGAGGAGGATTATAAGAGTGGTCACCAAATCCACAGGTTCTCATTCCCTTTTTCAGAACTATGAGACATGATGAAGGTAGAAAGGAATCTTCTCAACAAGGTTCCACTTGGTTATTTTTTATTTTTGTTTTTGATCACCAGAACTCTCAGCATGATTTGCAGGAAACCAGGAATAGCACTGGATTAAAAAATTTGGGGGGATATTAATTCACATATGAGTTTAGATGTTATATTATATTATATTATATTATATTATATTATATTATAT
>NW_025387602.1:0-2042 GCF_016433145.1 Gracilinanus agilis | reverse complement strand
GGGGTATTGATGTGGGACTTGTCTGAAGGCCTCTCAGGAGAGAGACTGCACTGATGTGGGCTCTCGGAGTGTGTTAACTCTCTGCCTCTGTCTGTCTGTGGCAGCTGGGTCGGGTATGAACAGGCCAACTGCAAAGGAGAGCAGTTTGTGTTTGAGAAAGGTGAGTATCCTCGATGGGACTCTTGGACCAACAGCCGCCGGACCGATGCACTCAGCTCCCTGAGACCCATCAAAGTGGTGAGTGCCTTGTCCCCTTTCTGCCCCACTAACGTTCTCCTTCAAGGCCCAGGACCCCAGGAAGCAGCGAGGAGAAAATGACTCAGTCATTTTGCCTCTTCTGACCTTGCCATGAAAGACAGGGAATTTGTTTCCTGTCTTCTTCCTGTTTCTGGTGTTTCCTTGCTCTTAGCTCGGGTGTCTTCACTCTGTTAATCATTTCCTATTTATTCTATATATAGTTTGCTTGTAAATATTTGCTTGCAAGTTGTTTCCCCTATTAGACAGTGAGTCCCTTGAGGGCAGGGACTGCCTTTTGCTTGCTTGTTTTTGTGCTTTTTTATATTCCCAGCACTTTGTACAATGCCTGGCTCACAGTAGGTCCCTAATAATAAATATTTGTTAATTGATTCCTGCAGGCTCTGAAAACTCTTAGATTCCTTCCTGGATATCCAAAACCCTCCCCTTGCTCTATTCCAGGAATTAAGGAGACACCTCAGGCTCCATATATCATTACTCCATGTATTCTTATCAATTCTATATATCATGACCAAGGGGCCCTGTCCTCCTCCCCAAATCTTCCTCTTTTTATTTATTTTTGGTGAACCTTGGACAAATTACTTTCTCTATGTCTCAGTTTTTATCTGTGAAAGAAGAGAGTTGGATTAAGCCCCAAGTTCTTTTTTTAAAAGCTGTATCTTCATCTTAGAATCAATACTGTGTACTGGTTCCAAGGCAGAAGAGCGGTAAGGGCTGGGCGATGGAGATGAAGTGACTTGTCCAGGGTCACAAAGCTGAGTAGTATCTGAGGCCATATTTTTTGTAAACCCTCATCTTCTGTCTTAGAATCAGTATTGTGTATTGGTTCCAAGTTGGAAGAGTGGTAAGGTCTAGGCAATGGGAGTTAAGTAATTTGCCCAGGGTAAAAAAAAAGAAAAAAGATAAATTTTAGTTGGAGTTGAATGAAAATAAAGATAATTTTTTCCCCATGTAAATTTATGGATTCCCTGAAATCTATCCATGAGTTGAGAATCTCTGGTCTTGGATTCGCAAGGCCCCCCCCCCCCCTCTCTCTCTCTGAAGCTTAATTCCTTGCTCACAGGACAGCCAGGAACACAAAATCATCCTTTATGAAAACCCAAACTTCACTGGGAAGAAGATTGAGATCATCGATGATGATGTGCCTAGCTTCCACGCTCACGGCTACCAGGAGAAAGTGTCATCTGTGAGGGTGCAGAGTGGAACGTGAGTATTGACCAGCTTTGAGTGTCACTGGGATTGGTGGAAGTCCTCTACTCTGATACCTCTCTTGATAGATGAGGAAAATTAAGGGACCAGAATTCCTCCACTTAGCAGTTATGTGATTTGGGACAAGTTTCCCTATTAGTAAAATGGAAACTACCTTTTGTGGTCGCCATTTAATCATTTCAGTTGTGTTTGACTCTTGGTGATCCCATTTGGAGTTTTATTCCCAGAGATACTGGAGTGATTTTCCATATCCTTCTCCATCTTTATTTGAGAGATAAGGAAACTGAGGCAATTGGGGTAAAGTGACTTACTCAAGGTCACATAAATAATAAATATCTGAGGTTACATTTGAACTAAGGTCTTCCTGAATCCAAGCCTGGTACTCTATACACTATGCTGTCATCTGCCTACCTTATAGTCGTTCAACACACATTTATTAAGTCCCTGTTATGTGACAGGGATACGAGGAAAGGCTAAAGGCAGTCCCTGACCTCCTAGAGCACATACACAGTCTAATGGGGGAGACAACAAGCTACAGAAAAGCTCAACTGGAGAGTCACAGAGGAACAACATTATAA
>NW_025387601.1:3683-4635 GCF_016433145.1 Gracilinanus agilis | reverse complement strand
GAGGAGGAGGGGAGAAGGAGGAGGAGGGGGAGGAGAGCTTCACCGGCTGGTTTCTAATTTGAGAACCCTGCTGGCCTGGTCCCTACAATGGGTTTTCTGGGTCGAGCTGCCAGCCAGAAGGTGCTTGGCTTAAACACTTCCTGGGCCTGGTAGGATCCCAGGAGTGAGAGCAGAGAGGGAGCTGGAGGGGGGGGGGATCCTGTCCTTTATGGAGGGGAGCCCAGAACAGGAAGAGATTTGCCCGAGGGTGTGGGCACATGTGTGCCTTGGTGGGTTGGGAAGTATAGAAGAGAGACCAGGTGGTTTCTCAGGGCAGCCCCTCCTCTCCCTCCCCTCGTGCCTGCAGCCCCTCCTCCAGCCCCCTCATCACCTCTGAGATGTAGAAACCCACAAAGGCTCCCAGTTCTGCCTCGGATGCTCCCAACCACTTTGACCTTGGCTGAATAATTGTGCCTCTCGGCTCTGCTTTCTGCACAAGGACGGGCTTGGGCTCGGGGGGGGCCCCTAAGGTTCCTTCTACTTCTAGAGCTGACTTGGCTTCGGGCCCCCACTCTGCCAACGACTGGCTGTGTGACTCTGGGCAAATTCCTTTACATTTCTGATCTTCAAGTGTCATCTACAAAAGGAAGGGGGAGGTGTGGAGAGGGTGGACCAGATTATGGCCCAGGTCTAAGGGATAAGGCAGCGGTTTCCAATTCCAGGGTTCAATTCAATTCACTTCTTAAGGTTCTGCCACATGCGAGGTACCAGGTACAGTCCTGGAGTACACAAAGACTAGAGTGGGTGGTGGAATGGGCATTCTACTGGTGTGTGTGTGTGTGTGTGTGTGTGTGTGTGTGTGTGTGTGTGTGTGTGTGAGAGAGAGAGAGAGAGAGAGAGAGAGAGAGAGAGAGAGAGAGAGAGAGAGAGAAAATGAAAGAGAAGAGAGAGAGAGACAGAGAAAGAGAGAGAG
>NW_025387601.1:0-3633 GCF_016433145.1 Gracilinanus agilis | reverse complement strand
GGGAGGGAGAGGGAGAGAGAGGGGGGGGAAAGGAGAGAGAAAAAGAGAGAGACAAAGAGAGACAGAGAAACCAAGAGAGAGGGAGGGACAGAGACAGAGACAGAGAGAGGGAGGGACAGAGACAGAGAGAGGGAGGGACAGAGAGACAGAGACAAAGAGGGAGAGAGAGACAGAGAGAGAGGGAGGGAGGGAGAGACAGACAGAGAGGGAGAGAGAGAGGGGAGGAAGGAGAGAGAAAGAGAGAGAGACAAAGAGACACAGAGAAACACAGAGAGACAGAGAAACCGAGAGAGGGAGGGACAGAGACAGAGACAGAGACAAAGAGGGAGAGAGAGACAGAGGGAGAGGGAGGGAGGGAGGGAGAGACAGACAGAGAGGGAGAGACAGAGAGAGGACACAGCAGCAGATCAATACGTTTGTAGGGAAGTAAATGCATGTAAGGTAGTGAAGGTGAGAGTTGGGGGTGGGAGGTGATGAGCGGTACCCAGCTTGGGGGCTTAGAGATGATGGGCTGAGTCTAGGGCACGACTTGGCTCATTTTGGTTTGTGGCCGGTTCTTGGGCCCTTCCCTGCTCTGGCACGCTGTGTTCCGTGTTCTTGGGTCAGGTACAGCACGAAGTACCTGAGTGCTCGCTGGTTCTGGAGTCAGACTTCTCTGAGTTCCAATGTGACTTGCGCCAGCTTGGCCTGGAGACCTTGGGCCAGTCCCTTCCCCTCTTGGGCCTCAGGCTTCCTCGGTGAGAGGGGGGCATTGGCCCCGAGGACCCCTCACCGTGCGCTGCTGGGGGAGAGCCGAAGAGGGCTGCCTGCGGGGAGGGGGAGAGCGCGGGAGCGGGGCAGGCTCTAATCAGCCTCAGCCTGGAAGCCCAGGGCTGGAGGAGGAGAAGCACATTTTAAATAAATCAAATCAATGAAATAATTGCATGTGTGTGTGACAGTTAAAAATAGGCATCGAGCTGAGACCACACACGCACACGCACACACGGCACGCAGGTTCTCAGAGAGGCTGCCAATGGCCTCTGGGAGGAAGGGAGAACTCCTGCCCCCTCTGTTGGGGCTCCCTGAGAGCTGGGAGGTTCGGGGCTGCCACCCCTTCATGCCAGCGGCATCCGGAGCATGGATCTGGGCGCATCCCGCCTACAGGCAGCTCCAAGGGGCCGCCCGGTGCCCCGTCTTCCCTTGGCCTCCCATCCGTCCCTGGGACAGTCTCTCCCGGTCGGTCGGTCTGTCTAACGTGCGTGTGGATGCGCTGCCTCACTCCCAGAGCTCCAGGGGTGCCTCTCCCCATTTCCCCTCTCCAGCCTGTGCGCCTCTCTTCTCTCCTCTCTTTCTCTGCGGATCTCCCCAGACTTTGGATATAACTGGATTCCCTCCAGCTTGGCTTTGGGGGTGCACTCCATCCTGGGGGTCACTCCAATGGGGGCCCCCACAGCCTGCACCTTCCTCTGGGGACCAGGAGGAGGAGGGCTGGGTGACCCTGGAAGGTGTATGTTCCAGCCCCTCCGAGGGGAGCCCTTTGGCTTCCTTTGACGTTTTCCAAAGGGGTAGCTTTTCTCCTGTGGATACTGGAGGGCTTCCTGGAGGTGGGAGGCAGGATCCCTGGACCTGGGGTGGGAGAGTCCACTCATACTTTCCTCCCCTCTGCTCTGGACCATCCCAATAGCCCCTTGGTTGTTCTCACATCCCCCCCCCCCGCACCCCCCACCTCTTGTTCTGGAATCCCTGACGGCTCCCCTCAGGGTAAAGGAGGAATAAGAACAGACGCAGCTGACATTTACTTACCTTTAAAGTTTCTACAGTGTTTTATAGCCATGATCCCACTTGAGAGAGGAACTAATCATCCCCATTTTAGAGGTGAGTAAATGGAGTCTCAGAGATGTGACTCCCTTCTGTGCCTCTCCACCTCGGGGGTTTTGGCAGAAGTAGACAACTCTCGAAGGCAATTCCTGCCTCGAAGGCAGGGCGGGCTTCATTTTCATTCCCCTGTAGCTGGTGCCTGGACAGTGCGTGGCACACAGTAGGCATTTAAGAAATGCCTGTTCATCTGGTCATTTGGATGCCTTTCTGCCTGCACTCCCCTCTCCCCACATCTGCAACGACCATCCCCTTTTGAACCCTTCTCTGTTGATGTCCTTCCTTTCCTCCAAGGCCCAGCTCAGAGGCTGCCTTTTCCAGGAAGCCCTCCCTGCTCTCCATCTCAGTCTGCTCACATTCCTTGGCACAGCCCCTTGCTGTTGTCCTCTCTGTGTCTGAGCAGCTGGGCCCAGGCTTTGACTTCTCCAAGGCCAGGCCTAACCTCTTGGAAGTGATGAATTCAGAAATGAGGCGAAGAATAACCTAAGGCAGGCATCTGGACCTGCTGACCAGCTGCCCAGCTGCCCATTTTCACTGGGCTGCAGAATAGTTAAGACTCGGGAAAGTGACTCCCCAGGCAGCCCGGGGCCCCCTCCTCCCAGTCCTCCCCTTCTCAGTCTCCCAAGAGGAGCTGGGGACTGGCCAGATGCTCGGATGCAGAGAAGGAAGAGCTTCAGTGCAGCAGAGGGTGAGCTGCCTCCAAGGGATGTGCCGTGCATGGGGCATTTAATACATGTTTGGTGGATTGGATTGAACCTCAGTCTGGAGGAACACACTGAGCCTCTGACTTTTCTGTTTCTGTGCATTCTGTATGTGCGTGTGAAAATGTATGTGTGGTGTTTGTATGTGAGTGTGCTTACACGTGTGCACACGCACGCCTGTTGTTGGGCAGTTCTCTGCACATCTGAGGATCATGGAATTCTAGACAACAGGGCTGGGGAAGGCAGGAATGCTCTCCCTCCTCATCACTGCCTCCTGGCTGCCTTCGAGCTCCAGTTCAAAACCCACCTCCTTCTCCAGGAAGCCTTTCCCAACCCTGCTCAACTCCAGCACCTCCCCTCTGTTTTTATGTCCTATTTATCCTGTATATACTTGTTCATATGTTGTTTCCCCCATTGGAGTGGAGGTTAGGAGCTTCTTCTGTGTCTTTCTGTAACTCCAGTGCCTCGTGCAAAGTCTGGCACATAGTAGGCATTTAATGGATGTTTATTGATTGACTGATCTCCTGCCCTGTGGCCCTTTTTCTGATTTGTGAATTCCTGCCTGGGACCCCTATTTCATAAAGAGCCAAAGCCATCCATGTGCATTCCTCGTCCTGCTCTGTTTCTGACTGGGGGTTTTCACTTGACCTCTCTCCTCAGCTCTCCCTCCTGCTTTCTAGCTCGCTTCCTTCTATGTGTGGGCTTCCTCCACCCGAATGGAAGCTCCTTGAGGGAAGACCATCCGCTTGTGTCTGTGTCTCCAGCTCTATGCCACGAGGGGACTTAGTGATGATGAAATGCTCTCTTTCTCTTTCCTTCTCTTTCTCTTTCTCTCTGTCTCCCCTCCTCCTCCCTTCTCTTTTTCTGTAGCTTTCTTATCTCTTTCCCTCCCTTCCTCCTTGTCTTCTCTTTCCCTTTCTCTCTGTCTCTTCTCCTTCTCCTTCTTCTTCTTGTTCTTTCTCCTCCTCCTCCTCCTCCTCCTCCCCCTCTCATGTCTCTCTCTTTCACCTTCCTTCTTCCTTTTCTCTTTTCTAGTTTTCTCTGTCTCTGTTCATCTCTCTCTCTCCCTCCCTCACTC
>NW_025387600.1:1241-7264 GCF_016433145.1 Gracilinanus agilis | reverse complement strand
GAGAGAGAGAGAGAGAGAGAGAGAGAGAGAGAGAGAGAGAGAGAGAGCGCAAAAGAAACAGACAAAAAAAGAGAGATGAACACACAGATCTCAAGCTTGGCTTGCATTCTGATCATACTCTGAATTAGGTCTTTTTAAAGCTCCAGGGATGTTTTCAGACTTGTTGCAATATAAACATGTCCTTTAAGGTAGGCTGAACTTAGAGATCATAAATCAAAAAATTGGAAGAGATCTTAGAGATCATCTAGTCCAAACTCCCCATTTTACAGATGCAGGAACTTAGGCCAAGGGAGGTTGAAGGATTTTCCAGTCCCACAAGTAGTAAGTAAACATCAGTGGTAGGATTTGAATTCCAGTCCTTTGAATCCAGAGCAAGTATGGTAACAAAGTGTACTTCTACCCTCACAAAACATACGGGGGCTTGATCATCAAAATACAGTGGCCAGGAGTTTCTCTTACATTTATGGCCCGATCAACCAGCTAATACTCTTGAGGTAGGGATATTGGAGAGAAGATACCCTCCAAAACTTAAATGCTCAGGTCTTTTGGAAATTTTTAAGTTGGAGGCCAGAGATGTGGATTTTGAGCCAGAGGACCTGCATTCAAATCTCCACTCTGCTGTGTGCTGACCTGTATGACATTGGGTAAGTCATTTCCTCTCTTGGGGCTCAGTTTCCTCTTCTGTTAAATGAGAAGTTTAGATTAGATTATCCCTAAGGGTCTTTCCTTGATGGTGCAATAGATAGGGCATTGGGCCCAGAGTCAAGAAGACTCAATTTCCTGGGTTTTAATATGGTCTCAGACGTTTACTAGCTGTGTGACCCTGAGCAAGTCACTTAACCCTGTTTGCCTCAGTTTCCTCATCTGTGTCCACTCTGACCTAAAAGGCAATACCTCTGTGCTCCTTGCCCCATACTACCTCCTCCCACCAAGTTTGGGAAAACAGGAAAGGTGCAAACAAACCCTTTTCATCTTGATAACCTGGAACACATGGAAGGATAGATGGATATCGGGATGCTCTGATCAATTTTATTGTATTCAGTGAATGTGTGTATAAAACTATTGCTCTGGAGTTTTGGAGCTTAGGGCAGTGGAAAGATTAATGAATTTAGAAGATTTGCATTCAAATTCTGGCCCTGCTACTTACTAGCTGTATGACTCCAGACAAGTCAGTGAATTCAGTTTTCTCCTCTATAAAATGAGAGGATGGAACCTCTGAGTTTCTTTCCAATTAAATTAGTGATCCTCTGACACAAATGTAGATATTTAGAATACACAATATTATATGATAAATATAATGGAAAGAACACATTTATTTTATTAAAATTTTTTAAAATTCTTACCTTCTGTCTTAATATCAATTCTAAGACAGAAGAGCAGCAAGGACTCAGCAATTGGGGTTAAGTGACTTGCCCAGGGTCACACAACTAGGAAGTGTCTGAGATCAAATTTGAACCCAGCTCCTCCCAGCTCCAGGTCTGGCCCTCTATCCAACTGTGCTATCTAGTTACCCCAAGAACACATCATTTAAAATGAAAAGACATTGGTCTGGGTCCTGACTCTGTTGCTTATTAGTTCTGTGACATTGGGCAAGTTACCTGACATCCCTGAACCTCAGTTTCCACATTGAAGGGGAAGGATTAGATGATCTCTAAAGCCCCTTTAGCTCTAAACCGTATGATCTTCTTGCTCCTGAAAGGGCATTAAGGAGCCTCTAACAAGTTGCTGGGTAAGATGTTAAAGGAAGGTGCTATTACCTTAACTGCCAAAACAACCAAGACTGCCTCATGCATTCAGGAAAATTCTCAGAGCCACAGAAGGGGGCAGTGAAGGCTGATGGAAAATATTCTGGACCTGGGATCAGGAAAAACCTAGTTGAAATCCTGGCTTTGACACTTACCAGCTTGTTAAACTCCAACACACCATTTCCCCACCTTTGAGCTTCAGTTTCCTCATCTGCAAAATGGGGATGATAATGTTTGGTCTACCATCTCAGAGGATCCTTATTGAAAATGCTTTGCAAACCTTAAAGTCCCACAGAAATTTGAGCTATTTCACTGCACCCTGCTGTCGCCCTAAATCTTATAACTCCCCAGAGTACATGACCCCATATCCTTATTGAGGATAGCCCCAGAATAGCTTTGAGGTCTGTAGCCATGAAAAAGGCTTAGAAAGCAGAAAGATATAGTAGAATGGGAGTAAGGAGACTGGTATCCCTTTCCTGGATCTGCCACTGACTAGCTGGGTAACTCTATCTCTCTGGGGGCCTCACTTTCCACATCTGTAAAATGAAAGGATTGGACTAGAAGATTTCTAAGGTCTATTTGAACTCCACTATTTTTTATTATACAATTTTATAATGATAACAGCTCCCTGGATTCAGCTTCCCAAAGATCTCTGGCTTGAAGAATTTGGTGTCATTCTCATCACAGCCTCTCCCTCTTCTGTACATACATTACTAACACACATACTTGCACAAAAGCATGTTGAGAAATGTGGTACAATGTAAAAAAGGATTGGAAGTCAAGAGACCTCAGCTTAAGGCTATGCTTTGCCATGAAGCAGATGAATGACCCTGGACTAGTCACTTTATTTTAATGTCCTTCAATTTCCTCATCTGTAAAATGGAGATGAGTTAGATCATCTCTAAGGTGCCTCTTTGTACTAACATTCTATGGTTCTAGATTCTGACAATTTATGTTCTGAGGGACTTTCTGGCTTTAATGTTTAGTGTTTTACATTATAAGGTACTATAAAAGCACTGATCCTTTTTAGCCTTGGTATTTCAGCTTCTAAGTGTCCTCAATCCTAGCTTTCTATATTCTCAGTTCTCTTCCAGCTTAAGCAATTTGTGTTCTAAAGGCTATTTCCATTTCAACATCCTATATTCAAAGTTCTTTCAGCTCCACTATTCTGTGTGCTAAGGTACTTTGTAGCTTGGACGTTCTATATTCTAATATTGTATATTCAAACAGTCCCTTCCAGCTTATAGTTTTATGACATAGAAACACAGAATCCCAGATTCAAAAGGGACTCCTTAGGCCATCTAGTCCCATCTGGATATAAGCTTGCACATAGTCACCAAAAGGCAGAGGAAAAATATACAGAGCCATCTCAGCCACTCACAGGAATCCCCCTGGAAGCTTCTAAGGGAGGGGGTAAGTCCTTGCTTTATTGTTCCCAGGGTCCTCACTAAAGGAAAATGGAAGGAGGAAAAAGCCTTTTCTCTTGGGGTGCAGATACAGGGGGAGAGGGAGGCAGCTGGTAGGGGAGACTGCCTGTCCCCATTTAGCCTGACTGGGGGCAGGGGTAAAGATGCAGATCTGAGGGAAAGTGAACTCTCCCTCCTCTCCACTTAGCAGATAAGAAGAGTACTAATCTCTGGTCACACTGAGTCCTGGAGAAAAAGGATTGGAAACTAAGAGTCCTGGTTTTCCCCCAAAGGACTGAACCATGGCAAGGGTCCCACGGGTTCCCATTCTATGCTCTCTCGTGGGTCAGAGGCAACAGAGTTCCTTCCCTATGGGCCAGAGGCTAGGCGGTGGGGGCTGGTAATGTTGGAAAGAAAAGGGGCAGCTAACCTGACTGCTACTTCTTGGAGCCAGGTTCAGTGGTGATCACGCTGAAAGGTAGGCTTCATTCACAGCCATTTTCCGGCACTGCCTCAGCGACTTTGCTTCCCTCTCCTCTATTCCCTCCTTCCCTTTCACCCGCCACCTCTTGAGCCTGGTCTCTGGGGCTCCAGCTTTCCGAGGTTTCCTTCCCATGCCTTGGAATTCACTTTCCAAAAGGCTATGAGAATTGGCTCTCGCCCATAAGGTTTCCTTTTTTCCTTTTTATAAAAAGAGGAGGGGAGAAGGGGGGCGGGGGATGAGCCTGAAGTAAAATACGGGGGCAAAGGAAGGGGCAAAAAAGAGAACGAGGAGGGAAAATGAAAGTAGGAAAAAGGTAAGAAAGGAGGAGGGAAGAGAAAGAAGAGGAGGAGGAAGATCTTCGTTCTTGTTGGCCTCAGGGCTTGGGTGCTGAAGGAGAAACGTGCAAAATTTCACTTTCCTGGCTGGCAGAAATAGTCAAACTATTTTTTTTTCTTTTCTAAATTTCAGTCTTAAAATGATGGCGGTTCTGGCAAAACCCTGGCGGCCTTTTCGCTGCGGAAAAGACCCGGCGCTCTCGTCTTGGAGGACCTCGGGGCTGCCCTCACAGCCAGATGGGTCCAGAGCCTTGGAATGAATGCTCTGATCACTCCGCCTCGGGCATCCACGGTCGGGGGACCCTAAAGTCAAAGCTCAGCCGAGGCACACAGGATCGATTACCCATCCACACGGCCACGCACCCTCACAGGTACACACAAAGGCACACACTTTCAGTACGCACATACACAAGCACACTTGAACACAAAGACGCATATCCGCCCCAACTCTCACCCTGGGGTAAGTCTACCCTAACCGACGCACCTTCACCCACGGGTACCGGGTCATTCACATTTACTTAGAGCATACAGAGCCACACAGGACAGGTACGCACCAGCAGACACAAACGACACCCCTTCTGCCGCTCCCCTCCCCCGTGCACAAGCAAACCTAGACGCCCCGTTTTCTCGGGCCAGTCAGCCTGGGGCTCCGGATGGGGGTGGGGAGCTGTGGAGAGGGCGGTTCCAGAATGAGTTTCTCGGGTTTTCCTTTCCTTCTCTCTGTTCCTCTCCCCTCCACCTCCTTTTTCCCTTCCCCCCTCTCCGGGGTGCATAACCCACCCACTCCACGGGGGCCTTGGTTACAGGCGGAGGTACACGGTTCCAGCACCAATCTTGCCACACTCAGATCCAAGCTGAGCAGTCAGTCCCCGCTTGGGGCGAGCGGCTTGTTCTTCATTCCTCTTCGGGCCATTAAAGGTGCCGGCACCCCGAGGCTCCATGGGTTGCAGCAGTGCCCTACTCTGCAGCTTGCCCACCGCCCTCTCGGGCCGCCTCCCAAATTAGCATCCTCGTCCTGGACCCTAATCGATTTTCTGCTCTCCACAGCTGTGTTTGTCTCCCACCCCCACCCCCCACTCCTCCCATACCCACCCCCGTTGAAGAAAGACGGGGCAGGGCTTCCAAACCCGTTTATGGAGGTGAGCAGAAGTCCAGGCTGGCGATGATGTTTACCTGCCCTTATTACTAAAGAGAACTACACCCCCTCTCCCCAAAAAAGAAACCCGCATTAAAAAAAAAAAAAAATTCACCTCTGCGGTATTTTCAGTCCATGGATCATAGTGTCCTGAACAGGAGGGAATGTTTGAAAATACAATGTTCCGAACTGGAAAGGCCCTTGGAGATCATCTACGTCTAACCCCTTATTTTCGATATTAAGAAACTGGGGCCCACAATGAGGAGGTGACTTGCTCAAGGTAAACAAGCAGGTAGAAAGTAGCAAAGCTGCAACCAAAACCTCTGGCTCTCTATGACTCCAAATCCCCTGCAATGGCCATTACATCCCCGCTGCTGATCCCCATGGGCATTATAGAGATGACCCTTCAAGGCTTGTCCACACAAGGGTGATCAACCCTCTCCTAAGATCTGCAGACAGATAGTGGGAGGAGAAACAGGGTAGGAGGGTGGGGTGGGGGGCGCATTTCAGACTTAAACGTCTAAATTCTGGTATCTTCTGAGCCCAACTGGGAACATAGTGTGGAGAAGAGAATTAAAATACATGAGAACCAAGTAGCTGCATCTCTACCCCAGCACTTTCTTGTCATCACCAGGGCCTTCCTGATCTGAAACATCTGCATTGTCTTCCGCAGGCCATCTCTGCCCACTGTCCCTCTGAACTCTAAATGTTTCCCTGAGATTCTGTTTGATGCCTTGCTGGGTCACAGACCCTTGCTCACAAATCATTTCAGTTTTGGTGGGGGGTTGGGATAAGGCACTGAAATTTAATCCGGAAAGTTTTTGTTACGAGCTCTCTCTCTTTCTCTGTCTCTTGCTCTCTCTCTCTCTCTCTCTCTCTCTCTCTCTCTCTCTCTCTCTCTCTCTCTCTCTCTTTTCC
>NW_025387600.1:0-1177 GCF_016433145.1 Gracilinanus agilis | reverse complement strand
CTCTCTCTCTCTCTCTCTCTCTCTCTCTCTCTCTCTCTCTCTCTCTCTCTCTCTCTCTCTCTCTCTCTTTTCCCCTTTTGCTCTCTCTCTCTCTCTCTCTTTTCCCCTTCTCCCCCCCTCTCCAAACAAGGGTTATTTTCCTTGCCAAAAAAACAAAGTTGGTATCAAGTGTTTCTAGGGGGGAAAGTCTCTTTCCCTCTCTCTCTCCCTCTAGCCATGTAATGGGAGGAATGGCTTGTTCCGTGTTTACTGAGTCTCCTGTTTGCAGAAGGACAGATGGGGAGAGAGAATGTGTCTAGATGGGGCCACAGCGTAGAGGCCTTTGGCTCGTCCCCTGGGTTTAGGTTCTGGTTGCCTTTGATAGATGCAGAACACACTGCATCATCTAGTTTCTAATAAAACAGACCTGTTAGTTTTTATTATGTGACATCCTGCTCACAGTCCCCCTTTCCCATGAATTACTGCCTCTGCATCAGAAAGGGGGGACAGCAGAAAGCAGAGAAGTTTCAAATGTCAAACATTAGGAGTTTTAAGGAGGAGGAACAGCCAGGCTTGAGTGTCTCCCTAAAGGAACCCAGCCTGAAAGAGTCAAAGCCTCTTGTTCTTTTAAAACCATGAGCAAATAAACTGATGGGATGAAATATCCCCTGTATTGACTGCTGGGCCTTAGATTGAATATCCCAGACATACAGAGCTGGGGCTGCAGCAGAAAACAAAAACAAAAAAACATGGTAAAATTAAAAAATTTTTAAATCATTCCACATGTAGTAGGACATCGGGTGGAAATATTTGCAGTCTGATAAAATGAAGTGTGTGAGGTCCTCCTCAGTGCTGGCTTTGGAGTCAGGGAACTTGCCAGGAAAGAGAGGCTCCAATACCTTTTAGTTTAGTGATCCATAGGATGGTCAACTTTATCCCTAGGGATCTCAATCTCCTCAGCTGCAAAATAAGGAGTAACCCAGAGCAAGACACTTCTTTTCTCTTGTAAATTTCTTTGTCTATAAAAGGGGGATGATTGTAAGGAGAATAAGTTGTAAATCTTTCAGTGCTCTAGGAATGTAAGTTATCATTATGGGTACAATTATTAGTGATAATAATAATAATATGTAGGCAGGGTTTGAGAGACTGACCAGGATATTGTGTTCAGAGAAATCTTCCAAATGATTTCCAACGTATT
>NW_025387599.1:0-14749 GCF_016433145.1 Gracilinanus agilis | reverse complement strand
TTAATATATAATATAAACATATATATTATATATGTTTCAAGACTCATTTCACACAAAAGAACCCCCCCCCGAAACTTTGCAGATGCACAGAAGTTACAAATTATGTCATATCAAAACACAAAAAGTCTCATTGGCTTCAGAAAAGACCAAGGCCAAGGTTGAATTTTGACTGGGTTCTTATCAGAAAGTCAAGTTGGGGAGTATTTTTCTCAGGGTTGAATTGCCCCTGCTAAAGGTTTTGGCCTTGGCTATACCAGGCAGCAGCATTCCTGGTCAAAGGGGAACAGTGTTAACCCTTTAAATTCAGGTTTGCTAGGAACTTAAAGCTTTTCAATAAGGCCATAATATTTTTTAACAAGAAATCACAAGGATCACAAAAGGGTTCAAAAGAGGAGTCTCAGATTTTTATCTATTCTCTTATTGACTTCCCACACATCTTCTCTCAGATCTTGTCGGAGAGAGACTAAGATAGTGATAACAAACTTTTTAGAGATGGAGTTCCTAAACTGCAACCTTCGTGCTGCATGTAAGCCTCCTGCCTTACGCCAGACAGGGGAGGGAGGAAGTACTCCCATTGGGCTGCTGGGAAGAGTGACGGGAGAAATGTCCTCATGGAGAGGGGGAAGGGAGCAGCCCCCCTCCAACACACTCAAGCACACATGCCATACTTCACCAAACATGGGGCTAAGACCTTGAACACAAGAGTCTTGGAAATAATAATGTCCCCCACACCAGCAGACCTACTTCTAACCCAGTCCCCAATAAGCATCAATGAAGAGAGAAATCATCATGGAGAAGGAGTCCACTTTCCTCATTACCACCATCAACAACTGTTCACCAAATATCCCCAACAGTCAGAGAAGCCCAGTAGCCCTGAGAGTGGCACAACTTCCCAGGCCATCATTCCTGCTCCCAGCCCAGCCCTCAAAGCCATAATCCAAGGAGACAGCTCCTCTAGACAGGGGCTAGCTATGCCCACCAACTGCCAGGCTATATGCCACTTACAGGATAGGCAGACCAAGCTAATTAAAGCAGCAGGGCTCCCCGGGGCAAAGCCAGGAGATAGCATGTGTCCACCACTTCCACCTTGAACACCATCTCCCCTCAGCTCCTGAAAGAGATAGCCCAGAGCCCCAGAGCCTTGACAGTGGTGATGTTTCTAGTCTGCTGCTCTCAGCCATCATCCTGGGAAGGAACCCTTGCAAAGACAGAGCCCATCAACCTCTCCTGCTGATGCTAGTCACAGCTTCTGAAGATCCAGAAACAAAAGTGTTTGCCACCAACATTCTGGTTCAAACAACAGGCAGATAGGAGCTTATCAGTGGAAATAACTTTAAAACAGAGGCATTAACATTAACTTTGCCTCTGCACCCTAAGAACCATGGACATTTTCCTTCTGACCTATAGCTGAGGCCTTCCCCAAGTGTTGTCTCCCCTAGGAGAATGTGGGCTCCTTGAGACTGTCTAATTTCTAACTTACGTCCCTAACACTTATCTCAGTGTGGGCCATATAGTAAGAGCTTAATAAATGCTTTGGAGTGTGTGGAGTGGCCAGGGAGGACAAGCACCACTAATATGGGAGTTTGCCAAGCTCTTTTCAGGGTGGCTCATTCATCTTTGGTATCTACCTTTCACCCAACTCTCTCCTGTGGCTCCCAGAAGCTGTAGCATGTGCAATGGCCACATCCAGGTAAGCAGACAGGCTGGACCAAGCTAAGGGTAGCTGACAAGTCTCAGATCCATCAGTGAGTTAGAGGGGGTGCTTACCCCAAGTGTGTGAAGACTTTCCCCAATAGAATGGGCAGATGAGAACAATCTATTCCAACAGCCAAGAAGTCCACTAAAGCAAGCATTGTGGAGCTCTTTGAGCTTGGTCAGACATAAAAAAAAATGTCTGATGTTTAACATTCTGTGCAAGTAGACAAATCACAGCTTTTGGTCATCGAATAAAGTGGTGGGTTGTACTCCCTCCCTCTCCAGGATCAATGAAAGTAACCTTCAGGCTCCAGCAGAAGGCAAGATGACCAAATGGCATATGCTTCAGGCTTCTTCCCTTGTGGTTTTGACTTCTTTCTTAGTTTTGCATTTTGAAGGCTTTTCATTCTACATAACTTAGAGATTATGAATATTGAATGTGGCAGCAACTAGCAAAATGTAACTCTTTAATTGTGATAAATGGGGACATCTAGGTGGCTGATTGGATAGAGACAGGAGGTATTAGGTCCAAACCTGACCTCAGACACTTCCCAGCTATATGACCTTGAGCAAGTCACTTAACCCCAATTGCCTAGACCTTACCACTCTTCTGCCTTGCCCTACCATTCTTCTAAAACAGAAGGTAAGAGTTTGTTTAAAAATAAATAAATAAATTGTAATGAATCAATATGATATCGTGGTGATGGTGGGCAATGGTTTTGTCTGGGTTAGTAGTCCATCTCCCATGTAGTTTATTTGTTGAATTTTAAAGGATATGCTGAGGTTATTCTTGTTTTTATTGTTCTTACTGTTCACTCATTCAATCGTGTCTGACTCAAGATGACACCATGGACTTTGTGGAGCTTTCTTGGCAAAAGTACTAGAATGGTTTTCTATTCCCTTCTCCAGTGTGTCCACATTTTACAGATGAAAAGCAGAGGCAAATAGTTTTAAGTGACTTGCCCAGGGTCATAAAGCTAGCAAATGTCTAAGGTCAGATTTGAATTCAGATCTTTCTGACTCCCTTTCCCATGCTCTATCTACTGCACTACTTACCTGTCCCCAAATGCCATTATGTTCATTATTATTATTATTGTTTTTGTCATTTTTCACCCATGTCTGCCTCTAAAACTTTGGAGTTTTCTTGGCAAAGTTACTGGAGTGCTTTGACATTTCCTTCTCCAGCTCATTTTTACAAATGAAGAAATTGAGACAAATAGGGATAAGTGACTTGCCCACATTCACACAGCTAGTAAGTGGTCTGGGGCCAGATTTTAACACAGGAATATGACTTCCTGACTCAAGGCCAGCAACTATCCACTACACCCCCTAGTTGCTAGGTGTTATTACTATTAGGTTATTATTATTATGGTTATCATTATTATGAGGTTAATATTATTAGGCAACTAGATTTTGCAGTGACTAGAATAGCAGACTTGGATTCTAGAAGACCTCAGTTCAAATTCTTAGACATTGTGTGTTCTGAGGCAAGTCACTTAACCTCTCTTAGCCTCAGTTTCCTCATATATAAAATGAGGGTAATAACAGCACTTGCCTCATAGTGTTGTTGTGAAGATCAAATAAGATAACAAAAGTAAAGCATTTTACAAACCTTAATGCACTATAGAATTGTTGGTGGTTATTATTGTTGTTGCTGGTGTTCTTTTTTAACCTGTCACATGTTTATTGCTTTTTTTTATTTTATTGTCATGCAAAACACACTTCCAAATTGATCACTGTGGTAAGAGCAAACTCATACATAACCAAAACCCTAAAATAAAACATAAATACACTGATGCGAAAGATGACTTCAACAGTTCTTTCTCTGGAGGTGGATAGCATTCCCCATCATAAGTCTTTCAGGATTATCCTGAGTCATCATATTGTTGTGAGCCCCAAGTTTTCACAGATAATCATAGTATAGTATTGTGTTACTATGTACAATGTTCTCCTGGTTCTGCTTAATTCACTCTGCATCAGTTCATGCAGATCTTTCCAGCTTTTTCCGAAATCCTCCTGCTCATCATTTCTCATAGCACAATAGTATTCCACCACCAACGTATACCACAATTTGTTCAGCCATTCCCCAATGGATAGACATCCACCCAATTTCTTTGCCTATACAAGAAGAACTGCTATAAGTATTTTTGTACAAGTAGGGCCTTTCTTTTTTTTTAATTTTTTTGGGGGGATATAGACCCAGGAGTGATATTATAGGATCAAAGGATATGTACTTTTATAGCCCTTTGGGCACAGTTCCAAATTACCCTCCAGAATGGCTGGATCAATTTACAACTCTACCAACAAAGCATCAGAACCCAATTGTGCTCCATCCCCTTCAACTTTTACCACTTTCCTTTACTGCTATATTGGCCAATCTGATAGGTGTGTGGCGGTACCTCAGTGTTATTTTAATTTGCATGTCTCTAATCAAGAGTGATTTAGAACCTTTTTTCACATAATTATTGATGGTTTTGATTTCTTCATCTGAAAACTGCTTGTTTATATCCTTTAATCATTTGTCAATTGAGGAATGCTGTTGTTATTATTATTATCATCATTAATGGCTCTGTAGAATCTCCTAAAGACACCATGTCTATTGCCCAGATGCTTCCTTCCCAGGATAAGCTGCCAGAAAGTCACTGTGGAGGGTATGTAGAAGGTAAATATTGATAAGGACCTGAGAAAAGAACATCCAGTAAATGGAAGAGGTTGAAGGTCAGGGTACTCGAAAAAAGGAATAGTTAAAGAACAAGGCAAGGGAAGGGCCACTTTTGCTGAAACAAAGAAGGAGTGAGATTGCCTTTTGGTCAAAGAGCCACGACAGAAGAGAAAGAAAGATGATCCTGTTGACAATCCCTCTCTTGAGCCTCTTCTGGGCTACGAGTGGGGCCTACACCTTCCCAAGGAGTGAATGCTGTGAGTGTGGTCATCTTCCATTTGAAAACTGGGGTGAGAGGGGGAGAAGAGATGAGAAATAACTCTTGAGTGGGAAGTAGCTGCTAAGATGTGTGATCTCTGTATTTGTTCTGCATGTATGTTAGTGTCTTCCCCCTCTTCAATAGGATGTAGGTTCCTGAGTAGGGAGGTAAGAATCTTAATGAGAGAAATCGGAATACCAAGTAGAACATAGTTGAAAAAAGAAAAGTCACTCTGGGATCCATGACATAAGTAAAAGTGGTGATGGGAGAAAAGGGACAGGCTGGGGCTCATTTCTGATGGATCAAGTTATATGACTTTGATGTCCTTCATGAAGGAGATTAAATAATCCATGCTATGAAATTTATGGAGATTAAACTACTGTCTTCCAGATGTGTGCTAAAGTGGATATGGAGTCTCTATGGGTATTTGAGAAAAGATAAATAAGTAAAAGGCAGGATCTAGTAGTATGGTACAGTGGAATGAGCAACTGTTTAGAGCTCAGAGGATTTGGGTTCAAATCTTGCCTCTGACACTTGCTAGCTGTGTGTCTTTGGGTAAATGAATGTCTATAGGCCACAACTTCCTCAACTGTAAAATGAGGATGTTGGAGGTCCCTTCCAGTTCTAGAAATGTAATTTTAAAAAGTAATCATATATTTCAAATTAATAACACTTTACAATTCTATAATTTCCAAAGGATTAAGTCACGTTTGGAGCTGAGAGAGCTGAAGTACTAGGACAGGAAGAAAATCCCAAGGGCTTAAAAACAAATTGTATAATATTCACTTCTCCTCAAAAAACAACAGAAAGATTATCCAAACTATCTGGTACTGAGTAAAAAATAGAAAAGTTGATCAGTGGAACAGAAAGGACATAAAGAGCCATAAAAGATTATAGTAACCTTGTAGTTTACAAAAGCATAAATCCAGGGTTTGGAGGGCAAGAGATCACCATTTGTTAAAAATTGTTGGGATAACTGAAAAGTAGTTTGGCAGAAACTATGTACAATATTGGATACATGATCTAGACATAAAAGGACATGTCATAAGTAAATTAAAAGAACAGGGAACATATTACCTATCAGATTTATAAATAAGGGAATAATGTATGGATCATCAAAAGATAGAGAACATTGTAAAGTGTAAAATGGATCATTTTGAGTACATTAAATTGGAAAGGTTTTGTACAAATTAAACAAATATTGCCAAGATTAAAAGAAAAGCAGAAAATTGGGGGGAGGGGTGGAATTATAGGCATCCTCTCAAATAGAGGTCTCTTATCTAAAATACATAGAGAACGTTGTCAAATTTAAAAGAATAAGAGCCATCCCCCAATTGATAAATGAGCAAAATATATGATCAGATGATTTTTGGATGAAGAAATCAATCTATAGGTATAAGGGAAAAAACGTTCTAAAAACAAAACCACCAGAAACATAACCACCTTTTTCAAATAGCCCACTCTTCACTTGGGGGGTCTCTGGAGGTGGGATGGCATGGCGAAAATGAAATGAAAATGAGCCAGAATGTAAGTGGAATTGCAGAGGCTGTTCTCTCTTGCCATCTGCTGATTTTTATTTTTATACCGTTTTTTTTTAATTTTCCCATACATTCAAAATCACATGTTAACTTTTGAAATATCATATAATTGGCATTTACTAATTATCTTATTGTGGTTAAACAAAGGAGCAAGCTTGTCAAGAATTATTCATTACGGTATGGCTTAGTTGGAACTTTATTCTTTTTAGCCATCCGTAAGGTACAAGAACATCATTTCCTAGTTACAATTTCCTAGTTAAGCATAATGGTTGATTATATTTTAACATTAAATCTTGCATATTCTTACTTTATACTATTCGTACCTATCATTAATCAAGAAGATAGTTATGGTAATTGATTAGATCAAATAAGATACAATAATATCAGTATGGTCCAAATTTTGTTCCCATTATATTCTTTCATTTTTCACTATTTTTCAAAAGTATGTTTTGCTGTTCTTTCTGCTATAGGGTTAATAAGAATGCAGTTCTGGAAGGATGATTTTGTGCTAATTTGTCATTCCCCTGTTTTCCTTGTGTTTCACTGTTTCCTTGGTCTTTGGGAGTTTGGGAACAAACCCAGGCCAGGTACCTTCTTGCCAGGGAAGTTAGAAACTTGCATTAGCTCACAAACTGCTGGTTTTTTGCTGGGCTGATTCTAAGGGAAGTTTCTGTACTATGGGGGTTTATTTAGGGGTTTATTTTGGGATAGTCTGTGACTGTGGTTGTTCTTGCCATGAGCCTGTATTGTTTTCCTGTGTCTCCCTGGAGCTAAATAAGGATACTGATTGCAAGTTTCAATGCAAGCGAATGCAACTGTAAAAAGTGTCACATGGGGGAACTGAGTGAGGAATTTCCATCCTCCTGACAACCTGCTTTGCTGGTTTGTCAGAGCTGGTGACGAGCTGTGCTAAACGTCACGGCTTTGATGGCTACCTGCAACCTTTAGAGCATCAGCCTAATAATTTAGCCTAATAATTGTTATTTGTGCTATGTTAATATGGGTCTGTCCTTGAGCACTGAAGATCCTTCCTGCTATTTAACTTTAAAAATTGTGTCTATGCAAGTTTTTAATATACTTTGGTAAATTGGTTTCCAAGTATTTCATTTTTTGTAAGAATGCAGAATGAGACTTCTTTTTTCTTTCTTTTTTTCTTGGACTAGTTACCATTACATAGACATGCTTATGATTTTTGTGAGTTTATTTTGTATCCTTCTACTTTAATGAAGCTATTGATTATCTCAGTTCATTACTTTGCTGATTCTCTAAGGTTTTCAAAGTAAATATCTTGGGAAAGTGTGCTGGATTTGAAGCTAAATAAATTGAGCTTTAATCCCACTTACTACATGTGTAACCCTGGGCAAGTCGTTTGATGTCTCTGGGATTCCACCTCTTCATCTGCAAAATGAAGGAGTCAGAGAAGATGATTTCTCAGTCTATGATCTTATGATAATATTATCCTGTGTAAAATGTTTCTCTGGGAGGAAGAATAACTATATGCTTGAGCAACTGCTTTCTGGTTCTTAGTTGTTCCCCTAGAAAAGCAAGACTTGGTGGAAGACCTCCAAGATATCAT
Organism: Gracilinanus agilis; assembly: GCF_016433145.1. Classification (NCBI taxonomy): domain Eukaryota; kingdom Metazoa; phylum Chordata; class Mammalia; order Didelphimorphia; family Didelphidae; genus Gracilinanus; species Gracilinanus agilis. The sequence goes on along the minus strand of NW_025387599.1, from coordinate 7,019 downwards.
GGAGAATTCTGTGACTCCATCATCCTTTCCCAATCCCAGTATCCTGATTGCCATGAACCTGGTTGGAGTCCACAATGCAGAGGCCCAGAAGCTCCTTACCAATATGATCTTGTCCACTGACCCAGCAGGTAACACACATTGGCAAGCTCCATGAAACTCTTTCAAAATTCCTGGCCTCATAGGTCAACTGTGAAGAAAACACTTTGGTAAACCCCACAGTCCTATAAAATGGGAGCAATTCCTCTCCTCAGCTCTATTTTAGGTTCAAACTTAAATTGAAAAACCATCAATGATACACTTCTCAATACAAGGTACACCTCGCAAATCATCACAAAGCTTCTGCCTGAATATCTCTGGTGAAATCAAAATCACTACTTTGCACAAGCTCTCCCATTCCATTTTTAGACAGTTCTCAATAATAGGAAGTTCTCTCCTCTAAGGAAACAAAATCCATCACCCACTGCTCCTACCTCTGTTCCCAGACTATGCAGAATAATTCTAGGATCATTTCCAGGCAGTCTCATGATCAAGTAGAAAGAGTCAGGATACCTGGGTTCAAAACCCAACCCTGAGCTTTGTACATGTGTGACCTTGTGCAAGTCATTCAACCTCTTTTGGCCTCGGTTTCCTCATCAATAAAATGAGGCTTGGAGTTCATGGCCTCTGAGGTCCCTCCTCGCTTTAGAACTATGATCCATGAGAAAACCCTTCCTAGACCTTAACTAACTTGTTGCTTGAATGCATCTTCTCAGTGGCAATGCCAATCTAGTTCTTTTTCTTTTTCTCATAAAGAAAGCCATTTGACAAACTCACTATCTGAGTTACTTTCAGAAAATAAGTTATCTGGATAAAGTAAAAGTGAGCAAATTCCCCTCCCCCTAAGTGGCTCTGGACAAGAGGCTTTCATGACTGAATCAAAGGGTGAATTCCTGTTCCTACCCCCTTGCTTTCTCTGCAGATCTTACCATTGGCCAGCTGGCCCTCAACATCATGGCTCTCACTTCATCCTGCCAAAATCCTGGAAACAGAGTCTTGCTTCTGAAAAAGAAAATGGAGAATTGGTCATCTTCAAGTAAGAAGGAAGAAGAAGAGAGCGGGGGAGGAAATGGTCCTTTTCCTTGAACTCTAAACCCAGAGAAGGAGGGGATAGAAAAGCAGGTGGGGAAAGAGGAGAATATAGTCATCAATTTATTTCTCCCTTTTCTTTCTGGAGATGGTTACAATCCTACCAGGTGATGTAAGGTTCATCTACAAATTCTGCTCTTTCATAGAAAGTTGGAGGCATCTAGTGATATAAAGCCCTGTTATGGAATACAAATCCTGCTTTTGACACTTATTAGCTGTGTGATTATAGGCAAGGCAATTAACTCTGGCCCTCAATCTCCTTACATACTGTATGATTAAAAATTAATATCCAATATCACCAAGTATTATATTTAATAAGATTTATTAATAATAACTTGAAGTAAGAGGAAATAAAAAGCTAGAATAAAGAGGGAGTTAACCCAGCTGTGGTTCCAAAAGAAGAGAGCGAGAGGGCAGGGTTACAGAATTTAAAAACAACACTATGAAGACTCATTGGGAATGAAGGGAAAAGGATTCTGGGTAATGTAATTCAGGGGTGCAACATTTTCCAATTACACAATATAAAATGAAAAGACATGAGGATGCATTGTATCATTGGAGGATATGGCATCATTGTTTCAGTGGACAATGATACTACATCTATTTGGCTCCTTTCCTTTATCTAAGGAAGTTATCCATTACCCACACCTCTCCCTTATAGATAAACTTTCTGGCAATCCCACACTAAAACATTTTCTCTTTCTCCATTCCCAAAACAATCCCACTGATTCAATCTGGCCTTACTCATATCCCATTTGATTTTTCAGGTATACAAGACCCACATTCAGTCTTCTATGGACCCAGCCTGGGACTCTTGGCTCTGTGCCAGGAGAATCAAGAGGGGACCTTGGAACTAGCTGTCAGATTTTCCAAGATGTTGCTAGCCAATGTTTCACCCTTCAACATGGGTGAGTGAGGAGCCGCTCCAAACCCTCCTGAGCTGGAAATGGGCTAGGAGAAAATATATTAAATGGCAAATTTGGGAACCAAAGGTAAGTAGTAACCCAGAGATGAGAGCAGAGGAGGAGCGGAGCATCATCTGGTGACAAAGAGGTAATATAGATGACCACGTCCAAAGCATAGGATTTGGGGCAACCAGAGAGGATTATTCCTATCAAGGAGCAAATGAAGTCATTCATTCACAAGAATCTCTTAAATTCCTCCATTGTACACAGTACCTAGATGAGTATTAGAGATACAAAGACAGAAAAATGAAACAATCCCTACTCTAAAAAGGCTTACATTCAAATGGAGGAAGTTACTATGTATTCATATGTTTGTAGAATAAATATAAGAGGAATAAATGAAAAGAAGCTAAGTAAAAAGCAATTTGAGAGTCCTAAATCAAGAATAATACCAGCAAAAATAATAGCAAATGATATTAATTTGGCATCTTAAAATTTAAAAGGTACTCATGTACATTACCTCATTTGTGTCAATTCAAGAAGTACTTTTCTTTTCTTTCTTAAAAACCCTTACCTTGGGAGGAGCTAAGTGGCTCAGTATATTGAGAGTCAAGCCTAGAGATGGGAGGTTCAAATCTGGCCTTAGACACTTCCTAGGTATGTGACCCTGAGTAAGTCACTCAATCCCTATTGCTTAGCCCTTACTACTTTTCTCTCTTGGAACCAATATATAAAATTGATTCTAAGACAGAAGGTAAGAGATTTTAAAAAACAACCCACTTATATTTTGTCTTAGAATTGATAACTATCAGTTCCAGGGAAGATTTTTAACCAGATCACAGAGTGTAGAAAAGGGAATAATCTATAATGTGGCTAGAGAGACAAGTTGGGTACAAGGCTGTGATAGTCTTTAAAGGCTAAGCAAAGAGGTTTCTATTTGATCCTAGAAGCAACAGGGAGCCACTAGTGCAGTGATAACAAATCTTTTGGGGACCCCAGACTGCCCATGTCTGCCCCCATTGCATGTCATGCCCTTCCCCCAACTGCGTGTTCCACTCCCTAACTGCATGCAGTGCCCCACCCAGGTGGGGTGTCACAGCTATGTACAGCAAGCCAGCCATGATCCACCCCTGGAGTCACTGAGGGCAGCCTCACTCAGCCCCTGAGACAGTGGAGGAAGGCTAGAATGACCTACCCACTGCATTTGGAGGTGGGTCCAGGCTCCCAGCTGACCAAGCCAGGGATCTGTGCCTGCCCACAGAGAGGTCTCTGCATGCCATCTTTGGCACATGTGCCATAAGTTCATCATCACAGCACTAGTGTGTATTACAGAGAAAAGTAAGTCATATCTATGCTTAAGGAAAGCAGCTTTGACAGCTGAGTGGAAGATGGAATAGAGTAAGACAAGACCCTCATAGTCACCTGGGGACTATTAATCTTGGCAGAAGGCTGGTTCTACCTTTAGAGTTCATACCAACCCACAAGCTTTGGGAGGGTTTGCCTATCTCTGTGGTTAATCAGCATGGTCTACTTCTAACTAAATTTCAGCTCAACTTTCAGGTGGAGGAATAGTTAGAGACTAGAAGATAAACTACAGAGATTATTCCATCTCTGCCTTTGTATCCCAACCCCTAACAAAGATTCTGGCACATAGTAAATGTTTAATAAATGCTTGTTGCTTGAAGTAGAGTCAGAGAATCTCTGATTTTTAGAATTGGAAATCATCTCAAAGGCCATCTGATCTAACCCATTCCTGAAAGGAATCTCCACTTTAACATAAAAAGCAAGTGATCCATTTATCTTAGATTGAAATAAGACTTACAATCAGGAAGAACCCACCATTTCCCAAGTAAGACCATTTGTATACTCCTAATTACTAAGAAGTGCTTTCTAGGAGCAGCTAGGTAGCACAGTGGATAGAGTGCTGGGTTTGGAGTCAGAAAAATCTGAGCTCAAATACAGCCTCAGCCATTTATTAGCTGTGTGACCATGGTCAAGTCACTTAACCCTTTTTGCCTCAACAACAAAAGGTTTCCTGAAAAAGTTTAAATTTGTTCTTTTATAACTTCCATTCATGGCTCCTGGGACTGCTCTCTGAGACTAAGGAGAACAAGTCTAATCCCTCTTCAACATACAGCCCTTCGAATACATTGTTTTGTATTTGTATTTGTATTTGTTTTTAAGACAGTCATCATGTCTCCTCCCCAGTGTTCTCTCTAATCTAATTCAACCAGCCTTTATAAGACATGAACTTAAGATCATTTGTCATTCCAGTTGCCCTCCTCTGTACACTCTCCAGGAGCTGTAACAAATACTGGTTGAATTGGACTGAATCTTGATCTTTTCTAGGGTCATAATCTCTTTAACTAATCTGGCCAGAATCTGTTTACTCATTCATTTAGTAAATCATGTTACTCTAAACATGTACTTAGCACAGTGTCAGGCATCTAACAGGAGCTCAAATGATTCTTCCTTGCTTCCCATAACACGATGTACTGTGGAAAAAATGAACATGTTTAAGACATGATCTCTTAGTCAAGGGACAACACACCAGTAACTACAAAACAAGATGGGAAATGCTAATAATGACAAGAAAGGCAAGAAAGATTCAGAGGAAAAAACAGCTCACTTCCAGTTTGGTAAACAGTACAAGCTTCTAGGAAGATTCTACCAGGTGAATGTAAGCCCCCTGAGGCTAGACCCTGCTTCCTTTTTTTGCCTTAGCACCTAGTAAAATGTAGGCATCCCGTATATTCTTGTTGAATAATAAAACTAATGAAGCTGTGGCATTTGCTTATTGACTTAAAGAATGGATAGACATTGGGAAGGGGTAGAAGAAGGGAAGAGAGAAGATATGGGGATGGTGTTCATGTGACTAGCAATCTGCATGTCATATGCTCTGCAGATACTGGAGCCATGGCAACTTTGGCCTTGACTTGTATTAGCAATAAGATTCCTGAAGACCTGGAGGATGAATACAATCAGTTATTTGGTCAAGTATTAACAAATATTGTGAAGAACATCAGTGGCAGAATTGAAGATAATGGCCTCATTGGGGGATCCTACAGCACAGGCTTAGCCATGCAGGTAACGAATAAATGACCACCGGGGAAAGCCCTCCATTTGGAAATGGGCAACTGGGAAAATTTTTTATCATGACTCCAATAATGTCTAACTGTGTGACACCCACCAAATTCCTTCATTAAATCTCCTCTGTGGGGAGGCAGTGTGGCACATAGTAAAAAGTTCTGGCTCTCTGATAAGAATTCTGAGGTTCAAATCCAGACCATGAAAATATCTGCATGACCTTGAGCAAGTCACCTCATTTTCATGGGCCTCCATCTCCCCCTTTGTAAAATAAGGGGATCTGATGAGATGGCCTCTAACTCTAACTCAATGAACCTGTCTATGATCATTAAGGTGTCTGACTCTATTTCTCTGTTGGTCAAATGGGAGTAATGATGGTGGATCCTTCCCAGTATCACAGGATAAGAATGATGGCTCTATGAGAAGTGGTTGGAGATTCCTTGAAAGAAAGATCATGCCAAAAAAAAAATCTAAGTTTTAAATTATAAAGATAATAAAAATCCCATTCTCATTCATTATCAGAAAAGGTTTAACGGTTCCTCCAGAAAGTCCTAGACATTGCTGGATTATACATTTCTAGATCTATAGCTTTAAGGAAACCAAGGCCATTTCTAACTCAACCTCCTCATTTTACAGAAGAGGCCACTGTGTAATAAGCAAGCAAATGAAGCAGATTTAATTTTTTGCTAACCTATAGTGACCATTCTTCCCCTTTGGACCAGTCAGGAAATGTTCCCATTTATTCCTTGTATTTATTCACTTGTATTCTAAACTTCATCATCTGCTATATGCACTCCTATGAGTCACGGCACTTTCTAATAAAAGGCAAGCTCTAATTCAAACAATGATAACCAAGGTCATCTGCCTTTTTTCAGTGGTTTGGTTACACAGCTGGTTCTTTTGTTCTGTAATTATCACTGTTCTGATAGGAAGGAGTTTGCAGTCCAAGGCTTAGGGTCATGGGATCCTATATTTAGAGCTGGAAGGAATCCCAGAGATCATCAGGTCCAACCTCCCTATTTTACAGATAGAGAAACCAAGGCCCAGAGGGGTTACATGACTTTCCCAACATCACATGGATAGTTAATATATGAGGAGAGAATAATTGGTGTCAAGTAGGACTTAACTGAATGTCTTGAATTCTATGGCAGAAGATTCATTAGCCAAGACCAGGTCTGATCCATAGTAAGATATTGAAGTAGATATTTGAGGTGAAGGATACCAACAGAGAAAGGCCAGTGGTGCTTTAAAGGCCTCAGGCTCATTCAGATGCCTGCTGGGTGGCATCATGGAAAAAAATGTTGGTATTAGAGTTATGCAGACCAGCGTTTGAATCCTGCCTGAGACACTTACTGACAATATGACCCTGGGCACATCATTTAATCTCTCCTAGCCTAGGTTTCTTTATATTCTATTATCTCATTATAAAATGAGATAATAGAATTTCCCTCAAAGGATTGTTATGAGGATCAAATGGGATAACACATGTAGAAAAGTGCTTTGCAGTTCTTAAAGAGCTATGTAATGTTTGCTATTATATTAACTAGTTACTGGGGGGAAGGACCTACTCAAAGTATCAGCCCATAGCCTCAGAGCTAAGGTTGGTCATCAGTTTGCTGGAAGCAGATCTAGATATGGGCATGAACACAATGTGGAGAGAGAAACAGAGAGACACAAACAGAAGCAGAGAGACAGAGGAGGCAAGAGGAAAAAGGAGGGAGATAGGGGAGGAAAGAAGAGATGGTGGAGAAAACAGGGGAGGGAGAAACAAAGACAAAATGTGAGAATCACAGAGACAGGGGGGGATGGGGACAAGGGAGAGAGAAGGGGAGAGAGAGAGAGAGAGAGAGAGAGAGAGAGAGAGAGAGAGAGAGAGAGAGAGAGAGAAGACAGAGACAGAGA
>NW_025387598.1:540-3772 GCF_016433145.1 Gracilinanus agilis | reverse complement strand
AAGGAAGGAAGGAAGGAAGGAAGGAAGGAAGGAAGGAAGGAAGGAAGGAAGAAAGAAAGGAAGGAAAAAAGAAAGGAAGGAAGAAAGAAAGGAAGGAAGAAAGAAAGAGAGAGTCCCGCCCCCCCAGTTGTTCAGGTCTTCTTCTCTGAGATTACCTTCTATTACATTTCTGTGTGTTCTTATATGTACCTATTTATACATTGTCTCCCCCATTGAAATGTGAGCCCTTTGAAAAGGGGGCTGTTTTGGCTTTTTAAAAAAAATCTTCAATACTTAATACTGTTGCTGGCAATCAATATTTATTAAGTACCTACTTTGTTCTAAACACTGTGCTAAGCACTGGATATACAAAAGGAGGGAGAAGATAGTCCTTGCCCCCAAGAAGCTTACAACCTAATGGAGACAACATGCAAATAAATATATACAAATGAGCTATATATAAGACAAATAGGAAATAATTTTAAAAGGAAAGGCATTGGAATTAAGAGGTTTTGGGGAAGACTTCCCAGAGAAGACAAACTTTTTAATGAGACTTAAAGGAAGATAGGGAAACCAGTAAGTAGAGATGAGGAGGAAGGGCATTCTAGTCATGGGGTGTAGTCAAAGAAAATGCCCAGAGCCAAGAAATGGAATAGAATAGCAAGGCAGCCAATGTCAGTGAATTAAAGAATATGTGTCATGGAATAAGGTATAAGTCTAAAAAGGTAGGAGGAGGCTAGATTATGAAAGACTGAATACCAAGCAGAAGAATTTCTATTTGATCCTAAAGGCAATAGGGAACCAATGGAGTTTATTGGGGTTTGTGGGGATAGAAGATATGGTTGGACCTGCACTTTAGAAAAATCACTTTAATGGCTCAATGGAGGATAGATTGGAATAGGAGAGACTTGAAACCAGCAGATCCACCAACAGGCTTTTATAATAATCCAAGCATGAGGTAATGAGGGCCTGAAATCAAAGTGATGGCAGTGGTACCTTCTACAATAATGGGAAGCATAGGAAGATTTAGGGAATGATAATGAGTTCCACTTTGGATACGTTTGAGTTTAAGATGTCTACTGGACATCCAATTGAAAATGTCTGAATGGTAAAATAGTAAATGATCAACACATGCTTTTTATTCTTGAATAGCATGAAGCAAGCACTGAGTCTAGTGCTTTATAAATATCTCATTTGATCTCCATAACAGCCTAGGGATGAATGGTTATTATTATCCCCATTTTACAGTTGGAGAGACTGAGGCAAACAGGCTCAAGAGACTTGACCAAAGTCACATAGTATCTTAGACTCAATTTTAACTCAGGTCTTACTGAGTTAGGGCCTGATGTTGTATTCATTCCCAGATCAGGAAGAAACCCACAGCTATTGAAGACCTAACTATTTTCCTCAGTGAGCTGGGTACTCTTTTCTCTTTCTTAGAAAGACCCCTGTCTAAATCAGCCTATCCATCCTGAGAACCTCAAAGCCACTGGTGACTCTTTGTGAGGCCAGCTTAAGGTCATACTGACCAGGAGCACACTTAGCCCCAAGCTGGTTACTTTACACCAATCATTTTAGCTTATTAAGGGGCCAGCACATATGGACAAGGGCAGAGTCTCCCCTTAGAGCCAGAGATCAATATCAGGGTTCCTGGGCAGATGTCTACAACTGTCATGAAGAACCTACCCCCACCCTACTCGATGGGGCAAAGAGGAATCACCCAACTCCTTCTGACTTCTTTTCTGGATCATCCCCTTTCTGATGCTTCCTCTAATCCCTTTCTGTAAAAGTAAATTTAATTCTATAGAATACATAGCCTTTACACTCTTAAAACTGTATCCAGTGTCAACCCCGGAAGGCACTTTAAATAATCTAACAGCATAGCAGAGTTAGCAATCAATCAACCAAACCCTCATTTTACAGAATTGTAAATTGAGAACCAAAGAGAAGAATCAACACTGGAGGCAGTGGCAAGGCTGGTACTTGAACTGATCTGGACATCCAAGGTTCTTTCCACCCCAACCTGGAACCTTCAAAGCCACTCCTACCAAGAAAAGAAAGCTTGACCTATTGGGCCAAATCAGGCCACATTCCTTTTCATTCGGTCTGCTGTTGAATATCTAAATGACCTACTTCTTGAAGTAGTGAAGTCCCCAGTATTCTTTTGTTTAAGCCCTTATCTCTTGTCTTAGAATCAATACTGTGTATTTTTTCCAAGGCAGAAGAGTGGTAAGGGCTAGGCATAGGAGTTAAGTGACTTGCCCAGAGTCCCACAGTTAGGAAGTATTTGAGGTCATATTTGAACCCAAGAGCTCTCATCTTTAGGCCTGACTCTCAAACCACAGAGCCACCCAGCTGCCCCAAATCCCTAGGATTCTTAAACCTTCCTACCCTTTGTATATTCTGTGACCCAGCAACATGGCCCTGTTTGCTGTTTCTTAAATAGAACGATCCATCTCTAGACTGCATTTTCACTGGCTGACCTGAAGTCTGTAATGTTCTCCCTCCTCATTTCCTCCTCCTGGCTTCCTTTGAGTGTCAACTAAAATCCCATCTTTAAGAAACCTTTCTGCAGCTTCTGTAATGCTAGTGACTTCCCTCGGTTAATTATTTCCAATTTACCCTGTCTATAACTTGTCTGAACATAGTCATTTGCTTATTTTCTTCTCCATGAGCCTGAACTCTCTGACAGAAGAGGCTAGGGTTTTCCCTTTCCATGTGTCCCCAGAACATAGTGGATGTTTAATTGGTGTAGGTTTGTTCAGGGATGCTGTCGAGGGGATGTAGCCAGGAGCAGGGGCCTGGCCTTCTACATTCTTTTTCTATGTTAAGATGGAGCCTATGCTCCCTTTGGGGTCTAAACCTAGGTTTGGTTTCAGTCATTCTTTTAAGAAAATCTATAGGAGCAGCTGGGTAGCTCAGTATATTGAGAGTCAGGCCTAGAGACAGGAGGTCCTAGGTTCAAATTTGGCCTCAGACACTTCCCAGCTGTGTGACCCTGGGCAAGTCACTTGATCCCCATTGCCCACCCTTACCACTCTTCCACCTAGGAGCCAATACACAGAAGTTAAGGGTTTAAAAAAAAAAAAGAAAAGAACATCTATACTCAAAACTTTACATCCTATAATCCTCCCCTAACTTGTTTAGTTTATCTCCTTCAAATCTCTTTGGAAATATTTGCCACCAATTTCCCCATTGCTCACATCACACACACACACACACACACACACACACACACACACACACACACACA
>NW_025387598.1:0-531 GCF_016433145.1 Gracilinanus agilis | reverse complement strand
AACACACACACACACACACACACACACACACACACACACACACACACAGCCCTCAGCTCCCCCAGCCAGGTTCCAGTGGGAATGCCAAGAACCCCCAGACGCTTAATTAATAATAAATCACATTTATCTAGTGCTTTTTTGATTCATAATTTTCCACCTAGAGAGGGACATAGTGCAAATATAGTTCTCCCCATTTTATGGATGAGGCAGAGAGAAATGAAGTGAATAGTGACTGGACACACAAGAAATAGCAGGGCTATGAACCCTGTTGCCTCTCCATTGGGGGGACGCTTCATCGTTAGACATCTTTAACCCCAGACCAGATCAGAACCCTGAGGGCCACCCTGAGGGCCACCCTGAGCCCTCTTCTTGTGCCCCAGCCACCCTCTGGTTGTGGAAAGAAGAGGGAGCACCACCAGGTGTTAATGAACCCTAGAGTGGGATCTGTTGGAGGCTGCTGTCGGCGCGCGATTGGAAAACCCCAACTTACTCAGGGCCACCCTCCTGACCCACCTCTTCTCTCCTCTCCTC
>NW_025387597.1:7580-8939 GCF_016433145.1 Gracilinanus agilis | reverse complement strand
TTATTAGTCAGATTATCAATTTTGTAAGTCCAAATTAATGTTTGGACTTTGATTGCCTTCCTTCTTTCCTTCCTTCTTTCCTTCCTTTTTTCCTTCCTTCCTTCCATCTTAGAATCAATACTCATCCTTACTTTTGTAAAGTTCTAAAAATAGAACCTTTTTCTAATTTTTTTAAAAACCTTACCTTACTTCTTAGAATCAATACTATGTATTAGTTCTAAGGCAGAAGAGTGGTAAGGGCTAGTCAAAGTAAATGACTTGCCTAGGGTCATACAGCTAGGATGTCTAAGACCAGATTTGAACCCAGGACATCCTCTCTCTAGGTTTGGTTCTTAATCCACTGAGTCACCTAGTTGCCCCCAACAACTGCATTTTCAAAACTATGAATGGCTAGGAGAAAATACTTTTATAAGAATGCTTAGTTTAATGCAGAATCAAGGTGGTGAGAAGAAGAATTTTGCTTCGCTTACCTCCTCCACAATGATCTAGAAAAAAAATTAGTGTGAATTTTGATCAATAAGGCCCCCCAAATAAGGTCCAACAGTGAGAAAAAATTCCCAACCAAAGGCAACTTAGGGAGACAGACAGAGAAGTCCTCAGACATTTGGCTAAGGAGTCTCCCAGCAGGTTTACATTGATTCCAACAACAATTTTCTGAAACTTTCAACCACAAATGTCAATAGAACAAAACCTGGCTTAGGAATTTGCAGAGCTCAGACTAGAAGGGCAATGGGTAGATTTCTTCTTGGATAACACTACTTTGGGAAAACCAAAAACTTGAAGGGCCTGAGCCTGACCTTTAGAAATAGCAGAAGGACATAAAAAGGCAGAAACAGAAAAAAAAGTCAGACAACTTCTTCTTCTCTCAATTCCCCCAGAAGTATACAAAACCTAACACTAATATAAAGTTAAGAAGTTGGCTGGAAGAATGAGAAAAGAAATAAAAAGAACCTCAACATCAAGAATTACTATGATGTAATAGTGGGAGACCTAAATATTCCTCTTTCAGATCTAGATAAATCAAATCAAAAAATAAATAAGAAATAGGTAAGAGAGGTGAATGAAGTGGTAGAAAAAGTAGATTTAATTGACATGTGGAGAAAAATAAATAGGGACAAAAAGGAATACACCTTCTTTTCAGCTGCACATGGTACATTCATAAAGATGGACCATTTAATAGGGCATAGAATCATTGCAAACAAATGCAAAAGAGCAGAAATAATAAATGTAACCTTCTCAGATCATAATGCAATAAAAATAATAATTAGTAAGGGTACCTGGACAGGCAAATCAAAAACTAATTGGAAATTAAATAATATGATTCTCCAAAACCAATTTGTCAAAGAAGAAATCATAGAA
>NW_025387597.1:0-4581 GCF_016433145.1 Gracilinanus agilis | reverse complement strand
CAAGGAGTTAAATCAATTGTATAAAAAATCAAGCCATTCCCCAATTGATAAATGGGCAAGGGACATGAATAGGCAATTTTCAGGTAAAGAAATCAAAAGTATCAATAAGCACATGAGAAAGTGTTCTAAGTCTCTAATAATTAGAGAAATGCAAATCAAAACAACTCTGAGGTATCACCTCACACTTAGCAGAATGGCTAAAATGAAAGAAGGGGAGAGTAATGAATGTTGGAGGGGATGTGGCCAAATTGTGACATTAATGCATTGCTGGTGGAGTTGTGAACTGATCCAACCATTCTGGATGGCAATTTGGATCTATGCTCAAAGGGCTATAAAAGAATGCCTGCCCTTTGATCCAGCCATACCATTGCTGTGTTTGTACCTCAAAGAGGTCATAGATAAACAGACTTGTATGAAAATATTTATAGCTGTGCTTTTTGTGGTGGCAAAAAACTGGAAAATGAGGGCATGCCCTTCAATTGGGGAATGGTTGAACAAATTGTGGTATATGGTGGTGATGGAATACTATTGTGCTAAAAGAAATAATAAACTGGAGGAATTCCATGTGAATTGGAAAGACCTCCAGAAATTGATGCAGAGTGAAAGGAGCAGAGCCAGAAGAACATTGTACACAGAGCCTGATATACTGTGGTAAAATAGAATGTAATGGACTTCTGTACTAGCAGCAATGAAATGACCCAGGACTATTCTGAGGGACTTATGGTAAAGAATGCTACCCACATTCAGAGGAAGAACTGCAGGAGAGGAAACACAGAGGAAAATCAAGTGCTTGAATACATGGGTTGCTGAAGACATTATTGGGGATCAAAAGTACCACACCAATGCAACTACCAACAATTTGGAAATAGGTCTTGATTAATGACACATGTTAAAACCAGTGGAAATGCATATCGGTTAGGGGAGGGAGGGAATTTAGGGGTTGAAGGGGAAAGTACGAGCATAATCATGTAACCATGTTAACTTTTCTAAAATATAAATATTAATAAATGTTTATAAATATATCCATGATGTATTTGATTACCTTATTTATCTGTTTAGTGACATGACATACAAATAAATATGATCCCTCTGTTAAGTAGACTTTGAAGGAGTATATTTTGTTATTTCCCTATTCCTTAGTTATTTCTTTTTTTCCAAGAAGACTTAATTTAAGGTTAATTATTCTATGCCCCAAGTATACTGTTAAAGGATCAATGAAGATGAATATTGGTGTATGTGTCTTCAGTGAATGAAACCTTCATCTTCTGCCAAAGGAGTTCAGCACTTTGGTAACTGCTCATATCTAATAATGGATATTTTCACCTTAATGTGAGTAAGCAGGTGTATCAGTTATAGTTATTTATTTTCATCACCTCATTAGTCTTTGCCAGGAACTACTAATACTTTCTAAGATCTTTTCACCATACTCCCTTTTCTGGCAGCTCTTTATGTATTATCTTCCTCCATTATAATGTAAATTCCATGACAGCATGAGAATGTCTTATTTATTATTATTCATATCCCCAGTGCTTAACAGCTTAACATTCTTAACATTACAGACTCTCTCTCTCTCTCTCTCTCTCCCCCTCTCTCTCCCTCTCTTTCTCTCTTTTTTACTCTCCTTTTCACTCTTTTACTCTTTCTTTCTCTCTGTCTGTCTGTCTGTCTGTCTGACTGTTTCTGGCAGTATGCTAAGCTCTTTACAAATATTCCCCCTTTTTATTCTCTCAATAACACGGTGAGGTGAAGTGTTATTATCCATATTTGACAGGTGAAGAAACTGAAGCAGAGAAAAGTTAAGTTACTTACTCAAGAGTTATGCAGCTTGTGCCTGAGTTTGGATTTGAACTCAAGTCTTGACTACCTGGAACATGACTCTAATATTCTGAGCTACCCAGCTGTTGAGGTTTTCATAAAAATCTGATTCTTTAGTTACATCTAATTTGGGTGAACCTTGCTATTGACAATTTTCAGGTCTGGTTCTTCTGGGAATCAGTTTATTACCATAACAATAGCCTCTGCTTATTTCTACACCCTTTCCAGCATATCTTGTATAATTTTACATGATTGTCGTATGATATATTGATGCATATTTTTAAGCAATATAATTGCAAATAGCAATATCAAACTTAGCAAGAACATTAAAGGCATTCATATGGAACTGGTGATAAACACATCACTCTATAACAATGTAGAAACAGTTCATATTAGTTTATGAGTTTAGCCATAACTACTAGAGAAGGAAAGTGTTTTACTATAGCAGAACTGTGTAAACCAAACATTAGAGTTGAGTTGTCCATAATTAGACCACTAGGAAATAATTTGATCTTTGTAAAAATCTGTACTAAAAGTACACAGGTTCACTGGTGATTTCTAAGTAGCTGTATTTTTTTTCTGGATGTGCCAGAGTGCTAATAGCTTTGTTTTACAGGGAAAGGGGACAGGACCAGTTTTGTGATTTCAAAGAGACTATATCACTTTAATATTATAATATTATGGGGAAAGTCCCAATAAGTCTTCTCTGCAATTTTTTTCAAGGCTGAGTGAAGTTGGAGTTCAGAAATTACCCTGGGATGAACTAATCATAAATATATCCAAGATAATTATTTGAATGCCTCCTTCTTGTGACAGAAATAACACCTACCACTGGCAGTAGGCATCTGATGGTGGTATCTAAGTACCTGAGTGTTGGCTTTGATGATATTGATAAATAGATAGATAGATAGATAGATAGATAGATAGATAGATAGATAGAGAGAGAGAGAGAGAATTGAAGGCATCCATGGAAGTTGTATGTTTGTGCCACATTTCAGTTCAGTTTCTCAGTGTTATTCAAATTAGTTCTTTGATGATGGTTTAGTGTCATAAAGGATATGACCTGGTCCTCCAGTTTGTACATAGTGTTCTGCATATTCTACACAACTTTTTCATGACCTTTTATCAAATTAGTGTCTCTACTATAGTTAAAGCTTTGGTTTTACATCACAGTTAAATAAATTCATCACATTTGGAATATATATTATATATATGTGTATATATATATATGCTTGGGTGTATGTATATATATATATATATTCATCATCAAAACTCCAAGAAACTATATATTTTGTTTCCCTATAAGGTAGTTATGGAAGGAGGAATCGATGGATATGTGTTTTTTGGGTGAACTTGAGGTCAGGATTCAAAACTGGTTTACTAGAAATTGACTTTTGCCAAATTAGGAAAATATAATTTAGTTATGAATGAGAGGCTCTCCAGGACCTGAAGAGTATTTATTTTATTTTTCTTAATTTTTCTTAATTTTCCAGGAAAGCCCTTTCTACCTGTACACATAGAACCTCATGAAGAAATGAATGACAGTACATGTTAAAAATCTAACCTCTCCTACTGGGCTGGACAGGGATTGTGTGGAATAAAGCACTTAGTAAATCATTTAGAATTATATAAATGTGACCTATTATCATTCCATAGTTTTTTGGCTTACCCTTAGTATTCTTTTCTTCAGGTAAACTCCACCTATTACCATTTCTTGCCCACTCCATACCCAATGGAAATCCAAGGAGAATTGTGGCTCTTGAGGTTCCAAATGACAACATTCCGATCACTTTATGAAAGACATTTATATCATAAGTTTTTATAACCTATGGGTATGTGAGGAGGAGGGATCAGGCCTTTGTAGTTCTCTTTTTTTAAACTCTTAACTTCTGTCTTAGAATCAATATGCAGTATTGGTTACATGGCAGAAAAAATGGTAAGTACTAGGCAATGGGCATTAAGTGACTTGCCCAGAATCACACAGCTAAGAAGTGTCTGAGACCAGATTTGAACCCAGGACCTCCCAACTCTGTTTGGTTCTAAAACCATTGAGCCCTCTAGCTGCCCACTTCTGTAATTCTCTTCAGAAAAACAAAAATACTCTCCATATCAAAGTTACATCTCAAAGTCACTGGAATTCCATAGGAAATTCTTATTTGTCATTGAGAAAGTTGGTATCATGGTCATAGTATATACAGACTCAGTTTACATGTCTGGAATTTCAGCATGAATTAGAGCAAACTTTAACCCATTCAAAGAACTGGTGGATAGTCTTGGGTCTAGTACCTGAACTCTTAGACAATTCATTTCTTTTAGCACGCAGGGGAATAGAGCACATATATGGTGAAGCATGTTAAGGAAATATTGGACCTTTCTGCTAGGGAGAGGATGGGGAAATGAAGTCCAGAAAATCTCATTTGGAAAACTCTATAGTGACTGAGAAATTAAGGCATCATTTGAATAGTTAACTCATCATAAGAAGCAGTAGATTTTCACATATGATTGGGGTGTTGGGTATGCCCCTCAAGAAACAATTTACAGAATCCAAGTTAATTCTACCCTACCTTTTTTTCCCTTAAATTTTATCCATCTCCTTTATTTTCCACATCCTTTATTTTAAAATATGTACCTCCCCTCTTCTCCTTCCTGGAGACTTCTATTTTATAATAGAATGGCCAAAGAAAGGGAAAAAAGTACATAAAAACTAACTAGCATATAAATCAAATCTGATAGTATATGCAACATTTCATATTCATATTTTTGACT
>NW_025387596.1:0-1615 GCF_016433145.1 Gracilinanus agilis | reverse complement strand
GTCAGTTTCTCAGTGAGATATTTCATGTTTCTTTCTATTTTATCAGTTTTTTGACTTTGCTTTATTTGTTCTTGCTGTCTTGAGAGATCATTGGCGTCTAATTGCCCAATTCTAGCCTTTAGAGACTGGTTTTCCTTTTCAATATGGTTTATCTGGTTCTTCAAGGCTTCCAGCTGGTCATTTCTGGTCTTCAGTTTGCTAATCAATTCATTTGATTTCTGAGCCTCACTTTCCAATTGTGCAATTCTGCCTTTTACACTGTAATTTTCTTGCCAGATCTCTTCCATCTTTCTCATAATCTCAGATTTGAACTCTTTAAGATCTCGTGACCCATTTTCATTTTTTTGGGGAAGGTATGGATGTCTAAGTGTTTGTCCTCCTCTGTTTTCTGGGTTTTTTCTGTGCAGAAGTTATCAAGTGTTTGAGCTTTTTTCTTTGTCTTCTTGTTTATTTCTTGGGCCTTGATTGGCATCATTATGTTTTATCTGCCAGAATTCTGAGTAAGGCAACCTGATTCTCTTTGTATGGAGTTAGGGAGCAGTTTTTTACCTGAGGCTACTTTGTGAGTCTCTTGGTTTCTCTGGGGACCCTCCTGGGGTCTCTGGTCTAGCTGTTTTCAGGGTCGAGCCCCCATGTTCCTAGCCAGCTGCTCAGAGCCTGAAACTTGGCCCACACTTGCTCCTCCACATGTCATTTTCCCCTGAGTCTGAGTGCATTGGGTGCTGCTGCTGCCTCTCTCAGCCTCACTCCCGTGTCCAAGGTCTGAGTTTTCCAGCCACCTGGGATCTCAGGTCTTACTGCTCTCAGGGGCAAGCTCCTAGTAGTGTCAGATAGCTGCCAAGGGGCTAGATTTTGTGCCCCCACTCGCTCTAACTCTGGAGCACAGTCTCTTACTCTGGTGGGTTGGGTGCAGGTGAGTTGATCTGCTTACATTTTTATGGGAGCTATTGCTCCACCCTTATAGCATGGAAGTGCCCAAATCCCATGCACCTTTGATACTGCGCCCTATTGTGGGGTCCCTTCTTTCATCTAGATTTTTTTTTTGGTCCTTTGTAGGAATGCTATATCAGTTGGTAAGGAGAGAAAGTCGCCCAGCTTCTATTCTGCCACCATCTTAAATGGAAAGTTCTTTATTATTCCTTTCAATCAATGAATCAATAAGCATTTTTTTAAAACCTTCTATGTGAAACAATACAACCAAAATCAGAAGGGAAACAACAAATTGGGGAAAAAAATCTTTATAACAAAAAACTCTGACAGGGGTCTAATTACTCAAATATACAAGGAGCTAAATCAATTATATAAAAAATCAAGCCATTCCCCANCTCTAATAATTAGAGAAATGCAAATCAAAACAACTCTGAGGTACCACCTCACACCTAGCAGATTGGCTAAAATGAAAGAAGGGGAGAGTAATGAATGTTGGAGGGGATGTGGCAAAATTGGGACATTAATGCATTGCTGGTGGAGTTGTGAACTGATCCAACCATTCTGGATGGCAATTTGGACTTATCCCCAAAGAGAGCTAAAAGACTGCCTTCCCTTAGATCCAGCCATACCATTGCTGTGTTTGTACCCCAAAGAGATTATAGATAAATAGACTTGTACCAAAATA
>NW_025387595.1:0-6736 GCF_016433145.1 Gracilinanus agilis | reverse complement strand
CATATATATTGCATCTGGTCTTCTTTCATTATATTGTAAGCTTTTTGAAGGCAGGGATTGTCTCTTGCCTCTTTTTGTATCCCCATAGTAGGGGCTTCGTGAATATTGATTAACTGATTGATTGAACCAAAGCTCTTTTTTGGTCATATATTGCTGCCTGCTCATACCCACCATGCGTTTCTCCATTACCCTCTGTATGGGGGGGGGGTATAATTCTTCTTCAGTGATTGCTCTATTCTATGTCTCTGTAATGACAATATTTTAAAAAGACATAATGATAAAGCCATGAATTAAGCAATGATTTATGCTAATTTGCATTTTAAATATAATAGTATTGACATTTTTGAATATTAATATATATGTGAAATATTTAGTCTACAAAATGTATGATTGCTTATTTATTATGTCATCTAATGAGAGAGGCTCATTGTATGAATGGAAAAACATTTGTTAAGTACTCTGCCAGATAATGGGTTGGTCACTTTGGATAGAAATATAAAAAAAGAGAGACAGTCCCTTCCCTCTAGGATTTTATGTTCTAATAGAAGAAGACAACATGTTTGGAGGATGAATGACATGGGGAAGATATTTGAGCCAGGGAAGTCACCAGGATGGTGTGTAATATAGTAATAGTAATAGAATGGCACACACTTTCTCCAAAAGCAATAATAGTGTTGATTTGATTACAATACCTAGAAGTAAGAAGAAAGTAGAAGGCTGCACAAGGGCATGGCAGGAAGATACTTGGGAAACTTATAGACCAGTGGTTCCCAAACTTTTTTGGCCTACCGCCCTCTTTCTAGAAAAAATATTACTTAGCCCCCTGGAAATTAATTTTTTTTAATTTTAATTGCAATTAATAGAAAAGATAAATGTACCTGTGGCCATCGCTGTAGCACCCACCAGGGGGCGGTAGCTCCCACTTTGGAAATCACTGCATAGTTGGTCAGCATTAACTTAGACAAATACAAAGAAAATAATAAAAGGCAGGAAAGGATAAATACCAAATGAGTAGGGTGCTAAGTTCTGAGTAGGGAGAAATAAAATTTCCAAAAAGTCTTTTCTGACAACCTCTATTTTCTTTCCTCCTTGCCCCTTGCCAGGAAAAATATTTCTATTTTCCTCAAATTTTCATGGTATTTTATTTGTATCTCTCCTTTGTTCTTATTTCACAACCTTCTGTGTAATAAGCAGAACTTTAGAACTCAAGATGACCTCTAAGAATGGATGTGATTTGGTACACCTGGGTGCCTTGGTGGATAGAGAGCCAGATCTGGAAATGAGAGGTCCTGAATTCAAATCTGGCCTCAAATGCTTTCTAGCTGTATGACTCTGGGCAAGTCATTTAACCCTACTTGCCTAATCCTTACAGCTCTTCTACCTTAGAACCAATACTTAGTATTAATTCTAAGACAGAAGGCAAGGGTTTAAAAAAAAGAATGGTTGTGATTCAAATAGAGAAAGAGAAGGGGTGGACACTGTAGGTAAGAGGAATAGCTTATGCAAAGGTATAGAGGTATAAGTGCAGAAGGGTGTATTTAGGAAGAAGTGGTAACCTTGTTTGCAGGTCTGTATAAGTCAAAACTATGGTTTTTCCAATAGCAATGTATGGCTATGAGAGCTGGACTAGAATGAAAACTGAGTGCTGTGACACTTTCACATTATGGTGATGGAGAAGACTTTTGAGCAAGGAGATCAAATCAGTCAATACTTAAAGAAATTAATTCAGACCATTTACTGAAAGCTTAACTACTGAAGCTGAAACTTAAATACTTTGGCCATACAATGAGAAGACAAGACTCATTGGAAAAGTACCTGTTGTTGGGAAAGATTGAAGGCGAAAGGATAACGGGATAGCAAAGGATAAGATAGTTTCACAGAAACAATGATGATGAACTTGGACAGACATTGAGAGATAGTGGAAGATCAGAAGGGCCTGGTGTGCTATGATCCATAGAGTCACAAAGAATTGGAGACTAAACAATGACAAATGTGTCAGGCACCATGCTAGGTACATCATAAATATTTCTCATTTGATCTTCACAACAACTCTGGGAAGAAAGGGCTATTATTATTATTTTTATTTTACAGTGGAGGAAACTGAGTCAAATAGGGATCACACAAGTAGGAAATATCTGAGGCCAGTTTCTTCCTGATTCCAAGCTCAGCTCTCTATCCATTGTACTAATGAGGATTGATAGTAGGTTGTGGAGAACCTAGACGCAATGACTGTTGCCATGTTATATAAATAAGAGACAAGTTTTAGACCCTGAATGAATTCTAGATATCTGTACAGATGTACAGATACATACTATATGGAAGCTACAGGGGACATAGAGACAAAAATGCAATAATTCATATTCTTAAGGAATTTATATTCTACAGAAATAGAGTACAAGGTAAAACCAAAGTGAGTAAACACAGCATTTATTACTAATAATAAATGTTTGATTTTTTGATTCCTAAAACTAGAGGTGATCATGGGAAATTTTATGGAAAAGGTAGTCCCTGAGTTGAGTTTTGAAGGAAAACAAGGAGTCAGAGATAAAAAGGGAATGTGGGCAACTGAAGTATGAGAGATAGCTAGTGTGAAGAATATAAAAGGAAAGAAAAAGTGTACTGAATTTGAGTAAGACCTAGTAGTCCAATTAGACTGGAATATAGAGTTTGTCAAGGGAAGAGAAAGAAACGAGGCTGGAAAAGTAGGCTGGAGCCAGATTGTTGATATGATGGCAAAGCAGCACTCTTGGCATAGCATGGCATGGCACAACATGGCACCATGTGGCAAGGCATGCAGTGGCTGTCGCCAGATTTGTTGGAAATCAGGTTTCCTTCAGATAAAGAGATTATTTATTTACTTATACTGGAACAATGGTTCCCCTTGTGCACGGAGGTGGAAAAATACCTTTTGCCATGCTGGGAAGTTTTAAAGAAACTATTGTAGTAGGGAGAATACAGAGATCATGGAAAAAAAAGAGGGAGGGGGGGTTCTGGCTGGGTGGTTGGGCAGTTTTATTGTTCCTGAGAAAATAACTGGAGAATGAAGGCTGAATGCAGAGAATGAAACCTGGCCATCAGTCGACTTTGCTCTCTTCTGGATATCACTAGAGGACTTATAAGACTGTGCCAGCAAAACAGATTTTCACAATAGTAGATGAGAAAACATTCCTGCTATGTACTCTTTCTGCTCCCCAGGGGACCTATAGATTCATAGACTACTATTTGGGTTGAGTCAGCCTGTGAAATATTCCAAAGAATAATAGAGACTTTTGGGGACCTTCCAGGAGTAAGTGTGATAACTGGTGACATGATGATTGGCTCAGCTGACGAGACAGAGCCTAGCTGCGTGCCGGTCAGAGATACTTAATTCAGAGAGCCAGAGACAGAACTCAGCAGAGACAAGATACATTAAAAAAGTGGCAGAGGTGAAGGGCACAGGTCATATGGTAACTCTACAGGGAATGAAACCAGATCAAGGAAATGTGAGGAATGTAGATCACATGCCAAACCCTGTAGATAAGGTTTCCAGGGACTATGAGAAAAGGTTTGCTGTGTAGCTATGTACACACCTCACAAGACAGGTATCTTTAAACTCTTAAGGATCCTCTACAGAGATGCCATTGATCTGTGGCTATAGGCAGTTAAGGAATTTTGTAATGTCAATGAATGCTTATTAATTTACAAGGTCTGTGAGCTCTCCCCTCCTCTCTCATTTCAGCTTGGTATTTTTCCTAGACTTTAGTAAAAAATGCTCCTTGAAGAAGTAAGAGTTTGTTGAATGAATCAGTAAAAATGCTCCTTGAAGAAGTAAGAGTTTGTTGAATGAATCAATGAAGGAATGAAGAAATGANTGCTCCTTGAAGAAGTAAGAGTTTGTTGAATGAATCAATGAAGGAATGAAGAAATGAATCCATATGGATTCATTTCTTCATTCCTTCATTGAGTCATTCAATCTGGTGACATTGACAGGAGACACTCCAGATGTTATCACGTCCAAGCCCCATCTGTATCAGGAATCCTGCTATAACTTTCCCAACACATGCTCATTTAGCTTCTGGTTGAAATCTTCCAATGGTAGAAAAGTCACAGTCTACTAAATTTACAATTCCTCTTTTATGGGAGAAGGAATATAAGAGAAAAAGGAGGGAAGGAAGTAAGCATTTATTAAACACCTATGGGTACAGAAGGGTGTATTCAAGAATAAATTATAATCTACTTTAGCTGGGATAGAAGTTTTGGCAGTATGGGGAAATAATGGGAAACAAGATAGTCATGGAAAGAAGGAAACAAACATTTATAATGTGCTTCCTATGTGTCAGGCACTATGCTAAGTTCTTTACAAATATTATATCATTTAATCCTTACAGCACAGGAAGGTAGGTTCCATTATAATCGCCATTTTACAGTTGAGGAAACTGAGGCAATTCAGTGACTCGTCCAAGTCAAATCTGGTCTTCCTAAAACCAGATCCAGTGCTTTATCCACAGTATCATATAGCTGCCTCTATGATCATAAGATCATAGCCTTTTTGAAGCCATCTAGTCCAGTCTCTTCATTTTACTGATGAAGAAGCTAACATGTACAGCAAGGACTTATGCCAGAACTTGAACCCAAATCCCACGATTTATGATATAGCACCCTTTCACTGAAATACACTGCTGTGAGAAGGCTAGATTTGGAGTCAAGGAGACCAAGTTAAAACCAACCTCTGACCCTTACTAGCCATCAACTAGGCAGGTCTTCAAACTTCTCTGAACCTCAGACTCCTCATCTTTAAAATGAAGTATTGCATTAGATGACCTTTAAGATCCTTCCTCATTTTAAATTGATGATCCTTCACTTGAATAACTCTAATTGCTAGGGAGTTTTAAAGTCCTTATGTTGAGCTATAATCTGCCTCCTCACAACTTGCACGCATGGCTTCTTTTCTTTCTTCCATGCTTGAAAAAAGAACTCTAATCCCTCATCTGAATGACAGTCCTCTCTATATGAACATTCAGCCAATCACGAATTCTAGACTTGCAAGAAAGTCCTAGTTCTAACTCTTTTTTTTAAACCCTTACCTTCTGTCTTGGAGTCAATACTGTGTATTGGCTCCAAGGCAGAAGAGTGGTAAGGGTAGGCAATGGGGGTCAAGTGACTTGCCCAGGGTCACACAGCTGGGAAGTGGCTGAGGCCAGATTTGAACCTAGAACCTCCCGTCTCTAGGCCTGACTCTCAATCCACTGAGCTACCCAGCTGTCCCTCTAGTTCTAACTCTTAACACGTAGTCATGAGAATTTGGACGAGTTTCTGCCTCGGTTTTCTCATCTGCAAAATTGAAGTTGAGAATGCCTGCACCACCAGCTTCCTAGGTTTGTTGTAAGGTGCTTTAGGAATTATAAAGTGATATACAAATGTTAGCTCTCAGCAGGGGCCTCTGTGGGCAGAGATACAGTTGAGAAGTAGTTACCACTTCATCTAGAGTATTGGTTTTCAGTTAGAGGGAAGTCTGCACTAGCAAAGAAAAAAAAGTTTTTGGCAATAGTATATACACTATGGATGTTGCACAAATATGTATCTGGCAGAGATAGGGGCTGTACAGACAGATCACAAACCACTAGGCAACACACCTGCTAGACGACCAAGAATGTTATTACTGTTAGGAAGTTATGATTTATGAGTAATCTATACTCCAGGCAAAGTCTTCCTTAAAGGAGAGGTATTGTCCAGAACAGTTGTAGACCCTCCAACTGAGGAAATGACACACTGACTTTAAGAGACAGCCGACTATACCATGGAAATAACCAAAACACGGGACCCAGAGACCAAAGGGAGGTAGAGCTCTGAGAAGGAAAAAGATGTAGCCCCAGTGTAGCTACTTCTCCAGATGCTATGAAATGACCAGTGAGATAAGAAAAAAACAGAACAATCCCAGATGTTTTGGACTATGCAGAAGCAATTGCTATGGGGTATTAATAGCAGCAAAGAATTTTAGCCAGAGCTGTTGGTGGGAGGATAAGAAAGAGGAGAAGGTTGGCCAGAAATAGTTCTACAAAATAGTTTTTAGGGGCTTCAGTCTATAATTGTTATCGGTCTTTGGTTTTCTTGGGCAACCTTTCTCTCTTTTTTCAAGTAGTAGACTCTTTCTAATGGTTACCTATCATCATTATAAACTCTGCAAGTAGAAATGTAATGTATATTTTCAACAGGGAAGTATATTTCCTTTCATTGCTGACAGTAGAGAAAATATAGGAAATGGGTGTGGTAGAAAGTTTCCATAGTCATGATGTCTGGATTGCAATGGGTAACACAGTAGAATGTAAGCTTCTTGCAGGAAGAGGCTATTTTATTTTATTTTATTTTTTGTCTTTGTATCCCTACCACCAAGCACAATATAGGTGCTTAATAAATGTTGTTGAACATGCTACTTGTGAGAGTCAATGAAGAAAGAAATAACAAGATTTTATAAAATCTAAGACACTAGAATCATGTTCTTTCCTGGATTTGTCTTCATAAGGAGGCGGCTATGTTAGATGGGTATGAGTGTTGGATCAGGAATCAGAGATTCTGGATTTGAAGCTTCTTTTGCTACTTGCTGGTTGGGTGATCTTGGGTGATCATTTCCCTTCTATACAGTTGCTTCATATGTAGGATGAGGGGGCTAGATTAGATGATTTCTAAGGCTTTTATTTTCAGTTCTAAATATTATGAGCTTCTAAACCATAAAGAGAATGAGATTTATATATATATATAT
>NW_025387594.1:3820-4075 GCF_016433145.1 Gracilinanus agilis | reverse complement strand
CCTTCCTTCTTTCCTTCCTTCCTTTCTTTCTCTCTCATTCTTTCATTCATTCTTCTTTCTTTCTCTCTCTTTCATTCTTTCATTCATTCTTCTTTCTTTCTCACTATCTTTTTCTTTCTTCTCTTACTGTTTTTTCTCTTTCTTCTCTTACTGTTTTTTCTCTTTCTTTCTTTCTTTCTTTCTTTCTTTCTTTCTTTCTTTCTTTCTTTCTTTCTTTCTTTCTTTCTTTCTTTCTTTCTTTCTTTCTTTCTCTTT
>NW_025387594.1:0-3735 GCF_016433145.1 Gracilinanus agilis | reverse complement strand
CTTTCTTTCTTTCTTTCTTTCTTTCTTTCTTTCTTTCTTTCTTTCTTTCTTTCTTATTTCTTACTGTTTTTCTCTCTTTCTTTCCTTTTTCTTTCTCTCTTCCTTTCTCTCTCTTTCTTCTTCTTCCTCAAAATGAAACTGATATATTTAGAAAATACCAAAAAGACATTATAGACAAAGTTTATGGTAGCAAGAGATCTCAACAGCTACAGAATGAATTAGTTACATTTTTAAAATGAGGCAGCAAAGCAGCAACAGGGTTAGAACTCAGGACTTGAGGTCTGAAAAATAACATAGATAAATACAGGTTTGAGTGCCTCAGCCATTATCTTGCTGTGTGACCCCAGGGAGGTCACTTGGCCTCCACCTGACTCAGTTACCTCATCCATCAAGTGGATATTATAATATTATCTATATCCCTGAGTGATTGTGAAGTTTCAATGAGATATTATTCGGAAAGCTGTATACTTTAAAGTCATATAAATGCTAGCTATCATTAAAAACTAAGTGTATTTGTGAAATAATTTTAAAAAATGAAAAGCAACCAAAGAAAGCATTGAATGATTATTTATGTGAGCATATATTCATGTATGTGTATATATGTGCATATAACTATGTGTGTGTGTGTGTACACATATATAACAAGAGGAAATAAGATTTCTTGCATACTGAAATAATAGCTCTCAATGTAAGGTTAGTGAGAAAGAATCATAGCTGATTGCATTATAAATATAGAACTGTAAGAGAGCTCAGAAATCATCTAATCCAAATGATTTTTATTGATGATGAAACTGAGGGGTAAGGAAGTAAAATGACTTGCCCTGGGTCATGCAGGTGGTAAGCAAATAATTCTTTGGGAAAGAGACAAACAGACAGACAGATAAGCAGATAGACAGAGGCAGCTAAAGAAAGAGGGAGAGAGAGAAAGAGAATTTTAAGACTTGAAACTTAAGATGATGTCTATTGATTGGGTGAGACTTTGTTGCTTTATTGTTGTTTATAATATGGTATTAATTCCTATATATGAGGGAGAATTATTATGTATTCCTTTATCTAGAATGTGCATCAGAGATACATCTAGTCTGCTACTTTTCACAATTCCTTTGTCCTTGGGAAACCTAAAGAATGTCTTCTGAATTTAATTAATAAAATAAAGGGAAGATGGGTTTTCTGTCCATTTGGGGAAGAGCTAAGTGTCTGAAGATGATGATGACCTCTTAATTACCCATCACCATTTAAAGATTCCTTGGTATGGTCAAAGGAGGAACTGAAGAATGAGCTCTTCAAAATCTATTTATTGGGCTGCCTGAATTAGCTAAGGTTGTCCTTGGTCATGAGAGACAACTATGAAGATTTATATTATTTTATTGGTTATGATCCTTGCCTAACCAATAAATATGATATAATTAATAAACATATTTTAACTCCAAATCAGTCTCTCAAGATAATTTTAATCATAACAATAATGATGTCTTGAGATCTTTGGGTAGGAGAAAGGGAAGGGGCAGATTTAGACAAGTGATATATTTTTATGAATTTAACAGGGAACTAGCTCTTCTTTGGTTAGTTCCCTGAAATATTTATAAAAGAAGATATAAGACAATGGATTCCAGTGAACTTCCCTTATCCATCTCATCTGAGGGTAGCAGGTCATACTACCAACAACATAAGGTACAGTTAGTACTAATTGTCTTTGAAAGAGTTTTCATTAATTGTTCAGGCTATAAATATTTCCAGTTGCTTTTATGCTTTACTAGATTCATCTGAGATTGGAGTTTGTAAACTTTTTTGGTGTCTTGGTCCCTTTTGGTAGTCTGGGAAATCTCATGAGTTCCTTCTCAGAAGGATGTGTTAAAGTGAATGAAATAAAATGTATAGACTGACAAAGATAATTAATTATATCGAAACAAGTTATCCAAACATATTTTTAAAAGTTCATGGATCCCAGGTTAAGAATTACTGATTAAGGGGTAGCTATATGCCTCAGTGGATAGAGAGCCAGACCTGGAGATGAGAAGTCCTGGGTTCAAATCTGAGCTCAGATACTTCCTGGCTGTGTGACCTTGGGCAAGTCAATTAAACCCAATTTTCTAGCCCTTCTCACTTTCCTGCCTTGGAACCAATACTTATTATATAGAGGTTAAGATTTAAAAAATGAATTTTAAAAAGAATTATTGATTAAGAAATGAGAAGGCATCATTTAACAGACTTTCTTAATTAACTTCAGAATCCTGATGTTGGGATGCCCACAGCAGCTGACACCTTCTTCACAATCCGTTGCCACTAAAGTTCTGTCTCAGATGTCAGACAAACAGGTCACAGTAAGAAAAGCCTTGTTGACATAAAGCCAGGATCTAATACCATGGTACTTTCTGATCCACCCTCAATTTTACAGATTTTGTACGTTGCCATGATAAAGATCTCTCCCTTTAATATGAATCATCCTTTTCACAGAACTTATGTGTGCACAAATTTCCCTGAGGGGGAAAATTAGGAGAGTGTGTGGTTACTTATTCCCCTTCCCCAAGAGTATCTGGAAATGCATCAGTTTTAGAAACCAAGAAAATCCGTGCCACATGTTGAAAAAAATGAACAAACGTAGATGTTTCTAATTTGGGCAGATAATTTTCCTTTTGTCTCCATATGAAAATGTCCCCACTGAAGTTGAGTTGCTTCATTTGTATTTTGTAGCTGTTCTCTCCTTCTTTAGGAACTGCTGTCCTTAAACTTGTCCTGAATGGTGGCAGGTATTTATATGCAATCAAATGCATTTAGTCTGGAAAACTGATGAAAGGTATTCTCCCGAGGGGGAACACATGAAGAACTTTGCAGATGGACCCAGACTTCTTGTACATGTTACTCATTAGTGTCAAATAGAGAACAGTTTTCAAAGTATTTTTTTCTCCAAAGGACAGGTGCAATGCATAAGCCAAGGGTAAGGCAAAATGGGTAGAAGACAATGACACAATTGGAAGCTATGGAAAAGCCCTGGGTTTGAATCCCAGATCTATGACTTTATGCCTTGGGCAACCCTAAGAATCTTCTCTGAGAAAGCTGGACTAGATGACCTCTAAGATCTCTTCTTGATTTATCTCTAAAGCAGAAACATGGTTTAGTGGATGAAATGATAGGACTGGAATCAGCAAGATCTGTGTTAAAATAACACTTTGGATATGTACTTTGTGATTGTTGATATCCTTTGGCCTTCCTGGCAACCTCAGTTTCTTGATCTGTACAAGAAAGAGATCGGAATAGGTCACCTCTAAAGTTTCTTATTGCTCTTAATATACAATTATATGGTCCTTGATGCATCACATACACTTAAACGTAGAAATATAACACATGTGCCTACATTAATATCTGTGCCTATATACACAAACTCCTGTGGGCATGTATACACACACATATACAGATAGACAGACAGACAGACAGCTCAAGGGTTAGAGAGAACACTAGACCTGAAGTCAAGAAGAACTGAGTTCAAATCCATTTCAGATGCTAATAGTCACAACTTCTGTTTGCCTCAATTTCTTCATTTTGAAAGTTAGAATAATACTCACCTACTTCCTAGAGTTGTTATGAGGAAAAAGTGAATTGGTATTTGTAAAGTACAACAAACTTTAAATGGCTACATAAAAGCTAATTATTATATAACTATATAATATATATTATTATATAATATAATTATTCATATAAATTATATATAACTATATAATATATTTATGTATGTATTAC
>NW_025387593.1:0-5886 GCF_016433145.1 Gracilinanus agilis | reverse complement strand
ATATATATATATATATATATATATATGTGTGTGTGTGTGTGTGTGTGTGTGTGTGTGTGTGTGTACACACATATATTTGTATACACACAGCATATTCTTTCACCTACAATGTGCTGAGCAATAGCAGTGACAGTTACCATTTTTCTAGGGTCTGGAGATTTTCAAAGCCCTTAACAAATGTCCTTACCGCCATCCTGGGAAGGAGATGCAATTATTATTCCTGCTTTATAGATGAGGAAACTGAGGCTGGAGGAGGTTAAGTGATTTGCTCGGGTCACACAACTAGGACATGTCTGTGGTCAGATTTGAACACAGGACTTCCCATTTCTGGGTCTGACTCTCAGTCCACTGAGCCACCCAGCTGCCCTCCTCTGCCTTACCTTCTATCTTAGTAGCAACCCTAAAACAGAAGGGCAAGGGCTAGGCAATGGAGGTTAAGTGACTTGCCCAGGGTCACATAGCTGGGAAGTGTCTAAGGCCAGATTTGAACCTTGGATATCTACCTCTCTACCTAGCTGCCCCCTTAGGTCTCCTGTATTCTTGTGTGTATGTGTGTTTATGTGAGGGGGATGACTTCATGGAACTGGGGTCCGCTGGGGGCATGTCTCCCCTTGTCCCCGAGCCCATATGTGCATGATGTACCTGGGAGAAGGGTGGCTGCCGATGGAACTGCGATGCTGGACCCAGTCTCCAACTGGCTGGCTGCCTCACAGCAGCTGCTAACCTTGTTCTTGCTTCCTGGGCTTTGGTGATGGCCTTGGAGATCCATGAGTTGGCCAGCCTAACAGGGGGGATTCAGGCCAACAGCACATCCTGTCCCATCTCCAGGGAGGAGCAGGGCAGAGGAATCCAGGGCCTCCCTCCCTTAGCCTCCATCCCTCCTAAGCTGTCAGAAAAGTAGTCATTGGCTGGCAGAAGACAGTTTGAGTGGGAGGTGTGAGTCCCAGGAGGGGATACACTAGTATGATGGGAAGGGACTAGTTGGGGATTCCCACCAGGACAGTGGGTACCCCCACGCCCCCAAAGGAGTAAGAGGCAAGAGGCTAACCAATAGTTGAAAAGAGGTGGGGGGGGGGAGTACAAAAAGGGAGGTGAAGAGTGTCTACCTTCTGGAAGCTCCTGAACTCAGCCCCATTCCCTCAGGCCAGCTACCGATATTTTAGCACCATGACATTTCTGAGTCTTCCATCTAATGGGTAGAGAGGGCACAACAGGGAAGAAGGAAGCTTGCAGGCATCACCCATCCCGCTCTCTCTCAAAGCCCCTCCAAGCTTCCAGCCTCACAATGGAGGAGATGCAGCACCAATGATCCTTCCAGGCACACTCCTCTCTCAAAGCCAGCCAGGTGGGGGCAGGTAAGGCTGGCCAGACCCCTGGGGGCTAACAGCCTGGTTGAGGGGGACAAAAGGAAGGTAATAGCCTGGGAAGCAGCATGGATGATAGTCAAGCTCTGGCCTTCCCAAGAGTCTCAGCGATAGACCTGGCCTCCTGATCTTCAGCAATTCAAATTAGCCAGGACTTGTTAAGTTATTAAATGCCTACAGAAAGCAAGAGCCACTGAGCCCTGGGAAGACAAGCCAGATTCATGCAGAATACAGCAGCATACTTACACTGGAAAGAACAAAGGATTTATAGCAGAGAGCCTGGATTCAAAACCTGTCTCTGGCATTTACCTGTGTGACTTCAGATAAATTACTTAACCTCTCTGGGCAGCAGCAGTCAGTTTTCTCTTCTACAAATTGGGGGCTTTGTATAGGGTCGATTCTAGCTCTAAATCCAAAACCCCTATGATTTTGAGTTTCCAGTCTAATCTCTTGTTTTCTTCAAAATTCTGCTCAAATGACATCTCCATGAAGCTTCTCAGGTCCTTCCCTAGTGACTAGCATCTTTTTCACCCCTACATTGTTTTGGGTATTCATCTAGTATCTATTTTGCACACATTTATTTGTCTTCTTTTTTAACTTTTACTTTCTGTCCTAGTGACAACTCTATATGCCAGATGCTATGCTAGACCCTGGAGAAACAAAGAATAGAAAAGAAGGGTCCTTGCCCTCAAGGAACCTA
This sequence comes from Gracilinanus agilis, assembly GCF_016433145.1. Lineage (NCBI taxonomy): Eukaryota > Metazoa > Chordata > Mammalia > Didelphimorphia > Didelphidae > Gracilinanus > Gracilinanus agilis. The sequence continues at coordinate 3,822 of NW_025387593.1, read as the reverse complement.
CATTCAATTGCTAAAGACAACATGAATAAAAGGAAATATATGGGGCAGCTAGATGGCTCAGTGGATAGAGAGCCAGACCCAGAATCTGTTGGTCCTCGGTGCAAATCTGGCCTCAGACACTTCCTAGCTGTGTGACCCTGGGCAAGTCACTTGACCCTGATTGTCTAGTCCTTACCACTCTTCTGCCTTGGAGCCAATACACAGTATTGATTCTAAGATGGAAGGTAAGGATTTAGAAAAAGAAATGGCCATAGAATCCCATGATCTCAGAGTAGGAAGAGACTTTAGGGACCATTGTATCTAGGATACTTCTATCCCATCTAGAGTATCTCCAGTGAGTCTCCATGGCCCTTGCTGGCCAAGGCAACTCTTGCCCTTTCTGTATAGATTGAACTTGAAGGCAGTTTCTCCTTGTATTGAGCTAAAACTTGACTTCTTTAATGTCTATTCATTGTTCCTTGTTCTGCCTTGTAGGGTCAAGTAAAACGAGGTGATTTTTGCTATTGTTTTTCTGAGACAGGGTCTCCTCCTCCCATCTAGGCTGATCCCACTGCTTATGTGCATGGAGACTGGCCTCCTGTATTTTCCATCTGAGCTGGTTCAGCCTCTCTTGGGTGCCAACTGGCCCTCTCTTCCAGGAAGTTTTCCATATTTCTGACAGGTTTCCTGTCACCCACTTTTGGGGTTGACACTCCCTTAAAGTCTCCCAGTGTATATTTGGTGGGAGGGGGAGCTAGGAGAGAATCTCTTTCTCCTCCATCTCTATCATAACATTCTTTACTGGCTCTTTATAATTATACCTGTGGATAGCTTTAGCCCTCTTGCAGTTTGGAACTCCCAGGCTCAAGGGTTACAGCAGGCTCAGCCTCCTCCAGTAGCAGGGAGGGCCATCACACTTAATCTCATTGTTTCATATCACATCATTCTAGCCTGTCAAAATTGTTTGGGTTCCTAATTTTATCCTATTAGTTATCCTTTTTATCTTCAAAGACAACCATGAATTTGAAAAACCCTCGAGTCACTTACATTAAATGTCAATAAGAACAGGACCAAGGACAGATCCTTATGGCACTCTACTAGAGACAGTCACTCCTCCCTCCTCCTCCCTGCTTCAATCCACTTTTCACCAAAATGCTTGATCATTCAGTCCCTTCTGAATCTATTATTTATATTATAACTCATTCTATAGCCATCTTGGATTCATTGAGACACTGTGACATCCTGTTTACCCTCTTGAACAAGCTCTGGCTCACCTCTGCCCTTGATACAGGGTCTGCAAACCAAAAAATAATACTCAGATTAATAGCATAGAATACTATGGGGTTATCACCCCCTGACATATGGACACTATGCTTATATCTGAAAATATATGGTCTTTTCCCTTGGGACACCAAAATTTAGAGGGCACTGATAATGTTTGCACTTCTTTGGCAACATAGAAACAAGAGAGAAGCACCTGAATTCACCACTGGAAAGTGGTCCACTGGAATGGGACTTCAGAGGTCATTCAATCTAATCTCCTCATTTTACATAAAAGGAAACAAGCCCAGAGGGGTCAAGTGACTTGCTCAGTGTCACTCAGGGAGTATGAGTAGCAAGGCTAGGAATCAATCTAGAGCTTCTGACTCCAAATTAAGTGGTGTCTCCACTGTAACACACCATTTCCAAAGCTACCTAACTATCCTATTGTCTAGCCCATGTTTCACCATCTTGTATATGAGAATACTGTCAAGTTCCTTGATGAAGATCTAAGTAAATGATATGTCTATATTCCTCTCATTTATCCTTCTAGCAACCCTGCTCCCCAAAAGGAAATAAAGTTACTTAGATATGATCTGCTCTTGATGAAGCCATTCAGGGTCTTTGTAATTACTGCTTCCTTTTCTAGACATCCATTGACCATCCTTTTAATAGTACACTGTCCAATTTTATAAAGAATCAATGTCAAACTAACTCGTTATTTTCAGATTTTATTCTGTTTTGTTTTTAAACTGGAAATAAGAGCTGCTATTCTTTGGTTCTGTGGCATCTCTCCTATTCTCCATGCTCATTCAAAGATGTGACCCAGTAGATAGAGAACCAGACCAGAGTTCAAATTTGACCTCAGATACTTCCTAGCTGTGTGACTCTGAGCAAGTCACTTAACCTCCAATGCCTTGCCCTTACTGTTCTTCTGCCTTGGAATTCATTCTTAGTATAAATTCTAAGACAAAAGGTAAGGCTTAAAAAAAAGATCATGACAGCAAGGTGTTCCCAAAGTTTTAGTCCCATTAGATCAAATTGCACTCTGACTTGTTCTTAACTCTTACTGTCCCCAAAGCTATACTGTTTGATCTGAACTCCTCCCTACCCTTTCCTGTTTTTTTTTCTCCTCTTCCCCGGGACTCAATCCCTGAAACTTGTCCTCTCCATGATACTCAGGAGATGATTAGTTCAGGTATGTCATCTCAGGCACAGGCCTTGGTAGGATAGAAAGAGTTGTCCATGAGGGCATCTGGGTGGCTCAATGGATTAAGAACCAGGCCCAGAGACAGGAGGTCCTGGGTTCAAATCTGGCCTCAGACACTTCCCAGCTGTGTGATCCTGGGCAAGTCACTTAACCCCCATTCCTAGCCATTACCACTCTTCTGCCTTGGAGCCAATACATAGTAGTGCTTCGAAGATGGAAGATAAGAGTTAAAAAACAAACCAAAAAAAAAAAAAACAGAGTTCTCCATGCTAGGAAAGAAGAGTGATCTAGGAATCAAACTTGGATTAGGGCACTTACTATATATATGTGTGTGTGTGTGTGTGTGTGTGTGTGTGTGTGTGTGTGTGTGTGTGTGTGTGTGTGTTTNTGTGTGTGTGTGTGTGTGTGTGTGTGTGTGTGTGTGTGTGTGTGTGTATGGGAGTTTTGATAAGTATGATGATGGTGATGATGACCTCTTTCCCATGAGGCTGTTGGAAGCTCTTCTCTCTTTGGCCCCAACTCTCTTACGAATGGTCAATCTGACACTAATCAGGGAAGAGAAACACCAACAGTTCAGATTAGAAGAGATCCTACATCGTTTGAGTCTGGGGGGTTCACAAGAAGAAGTCCTGGTGGCTCCATTGAGAAGGAGTCCAACAACATGCTTTAACTGTGAAATCCCAGGTCAGGGGCTGACTGGGCATGGAGCCCCAACAGGATGGGAGCCAATGAGGAGTTCACAGGGAGGCCTTGTTGTTTCTTCATCAATCACTCCATGACACAAAGCCTCACTCCCACAGATGCTCACAGACGGAGCTTGAGTGCCCACTGCCCTTGGTGTTCCTTAGGGCTTGCAGGGAGAGGACATTCAAGGCCATTCCAGGACATTCTCCTGCTTGATGTAGCACAGTATAGAGATAAGATTTGAATTTGGAGTCAAAGGGCCTGAGTTCAAGTCTAGGCTGTATGAACTTAGTTTGGGCCAACACATAGCATGGTGAATAGAGTGCTGGGCTTGAAGTCAAGGAAACTCATATTTCTGAGTTCAAGTTTAGCCTCAAGACACTTGCCATCTGTATGATCCCAGCCAGAGATGTCAGTTACTCAGTGTACTCCTGAGTATGGCTGAACTAGATTAAAATATAATTGGAGAGGCAAGCTAGGTAGCACAATGGATAGAGTGTCAGGCCTAGAATTGGGAGGAACTGGGTTCAAATTTGACCTTAGACACTTTCTAGAAGTGTGACCCTGGGCAAGTCACTTAACCCCATTTGTCTGGCCCTTGCCCTTCTGTCCTAAGAGTTGTTACTAAGACAAAAAGTAAGGGGTTCGCTGAACCCCTTACTTTCTGTCTTATATATATTATATAATTA